>NW_017673555.1:0-129747 GCF_001879085.1 Nicotiana attenuata
CCGTCTTATCTCACTGCTGTACTCATTATTATTGTCAGTTTTTCATACTGTTAATTTATTATTATATTTTATCTCAGTAGGGCCTGACCTTCCTCGTCACTACCCAACTGAGGTTAGGCTTGACACTTACTGAGTACCGCTGTGGTGTACTCATGCCCTTCCTGCGCATGTTTTTCATGTGCAGATCATCCAGGTACCTCCACTCAGGCGCACTATCAGTGAGGCAGGAGGACTACGGAGACTTCGAGGTAGATCTGCTGCGTCCGCAGACCGACGAGTCTCCCTCTTACTCTATCTTTAGTACTTAGTTTTCCTTCTTTCGATTGTTGGAAATTCTGGAGTTTGGAACCTTTACTATACACTTCTGTAGCCTGTGTTGCCCGTGAGTTTCCGGGTTTTGGGAATTGTTTTAGACTTGTGATATTGAGTTGTACTTGCCAAGCGGCATTCAATATAGTTTCCTTTAGATATTTGATTTGATTTTTCTCTATTTTTCCGCAATTATTATATTTCCGCAAATGTTAGGCTTACCTGGTCATGGGAACCAGGTGCCGTCATGACATGTTCACGGTTGGTGAACTAGGGTCTTGACATAAATAATAAAAATATATAATTTCCGACCGAATCAGTCGAAAATTAACAATTAAAAAATAAAATTTATTTAGTTACCGACGGAATCCGTTAAAAATTGTTAAAAACTAATTTTTTTTTAATTTCCGACCGAATCGATCGGAAATCTAGGCATTTTTGGAAAAAACTGGGTAGCTCTCTGACTGATTCCGTCGGAAATCAGTCGGAATGTTCTGTAAAATTGGGCAGAATTCTGCTCAATTTGTAGCTACACCACCTGTCAAACAATGGTAATACAATAACGCCAAACAACCAATCAACAAATATAACATCAAACCAACAAATCCAACCATTAACACAATGTAAACCAACAAATTCATTAAACCTAATAATTTGGGCATAAAAACATCCAAATAGTAGGCCACATTCAAGTTTAAAAACAAAACATAAAGTTTTCTCACACAATCAAGTTTACCAACCAACCAAAACGCTACACCTAAACTACTACACATCAGATTCAGTTTGTTCATCCTCATCATCAGATAGATCATGCCCATGTTTTCTCATGAATTTCTGCATCTTAACAAATGTTCCAAATTGGGAGTCCAACCGTTGCTTCAAATCAAGAATTTCTTTTCTCATATCTTCCATCTGTTCTTGATTTTGAGGAGATGAAGAATTGGCTAAGAGTGGGTTTGGATGATCTGTAGGTCGACGTACTCCAAGTCCATAGCCTTTTCCTTTGTTTACTCCACCCGCTGCCTCTGTCCACAATGAATCCATATCATCAGATGTTGGTTGAATTGAAGGAGGTTAAGTTTGCTGCCATTCTTCCACCCGTTTATGACAATCTTCCTGAAATAAAAATATAACTATTATGTAAACAAACTAGTATTAATAAACCATAAATAATTATGAAGTTAGTATTTTACATATGTGTCCGATGCACGTGTCTCCAGTGTTCTCTTGTACCATCCTTCTGCTTTTTCTTATGCATCTCCTCGAAAACCTCAGCGTGACTCATATCTCACCCTCTTTCCTTTTTCTTCATAACAAAAAGTATGAGTTAGACATTACAACCGTAAAATTCTATATGTAAAACTAAGAATAATTTTATAAGTAATTACCAATCTTATTTCAGAACTAATCGAACCTTCTGCGTGCAACGAGCCACCTTTACTGGAGGCACGGTTTGCCTTTGCTTGTTCACTCATCTTCTTTCATTCTTCGCTATTCCATTTCTCAAGAACTTTATCCCAAACATCTTCTCTTAACCGCCCAGGCATTTTACCACCATTCCGAGCAGCGAACATAGTATCTTTAATCCGCTTAGCAGCCTTCTTCTCGAAAATATTATTTATTTTATTTTGATGCTGAGGATGCCATGTACACTTTGTCTGCAATATAAAAGAGTAACATTAGATGAAGACGATAATTATTAAATAAATGTAATCAATTCTTACCCTAAAGTGATTCCACATTTGCTCTCGGATGCTGTACAATATCCGTCTCCAAGAATTCTACGGCTCATGATAAAATGGCTTCATAGAATCCACAACCAAATGTGTAGACTGAAAGGATAGCAAAAACCTGCATTAAAATTAACATATATAATTAATAAACATCTTAATATTTCAAAATTTTTAATTATAAATAAATATTCCTTAATGTTAACATATCTAAAAGTACATTGAAAACTTAAAAAATAGTATAAGAACCTTTTTATCCATCCTGGTAGGGGACGATTATCAATCGGTTATAACTATCATATAGTCTACATCAAAGCAGCATGCAATCTGAAGTTTTGTTAGTTGACTTATCATATGTTTCCACACCTCGATGCCACAATAATTGTAGCTCATCAAGCAAAGGTTGCAAGTATATATGAATCAAACTTTTCGGATTGCGTGGACCTGAAACAATACAACTTAAGAACAGATATGGACTTGTCATACACAGCTCGGGCGGAAGATTATACGGGGTAACAAACACTGGCCAACATGAATGTGGTGCAGCAGAGACAGCAAATGGAGTAAATCCATCTATGCATAATCCCAAAGTAATGTTTCTTGGTTCAATAGCAAACTCGGGGAATACCTATCAAAATGCTTCCACGCTTCTCCATCTGACGGATGGCATAGAATACCGGGTGGCCTTCTATGTACATAGTGCCATCTAATATGAGGAGCACAACTCATTGTTGCATTGTTGATACTCAATTTTGCCCTAGTATTTTCTTCAAATATATATATATATATATATATATATATATATATATACACATTCAAAATATCATTTCACATGATTACTTAGTCTACAAGAGTCATATGAGCATTTTCAATAATTTTTCATAATATTTAGAGCTTAAAAATTAATTTTGTTGCATTTAAATTACTTGAATATTTATTAATTATCCATTAATTTATTTTATGAAGACTTAATCATGAAAAATTATTATTTTCATCCACATATATGTTTCATAATATTTTTACTTTATTTATATAATTATATTTGAATTTTTAGGCTATTTAAATAATTTTACAATAATAGTCTATACGCTATGAATAGTTACATTTATGACAATATTCCTGCTAAAATAGACTTTTTATATTTTTATAATATTAAGATATTATTTTTAATCATTTTACTGCACAAGTAATATTTTATTATCTATTAATTATTTTAAAGTAATTTCCTGTATTTAATTATTGGCCCAATATAGGGTTAATTTTCGGACCAAAAACTTTGGTCCAATAGCCCATCATCAGCAGCCCAAACCAAATAACTCCTTTAATTAACCCGGACGGTACCCGTTTTAAATGACCCGCCCCACTCCTTCCTTTTATCTAAGCCGGTGATCTCAGAGATCAATGGCCCACATGCTATCACCCATCTTTAAACTACCTAACCCAAAACCCTAACACCCATTTCCCTAAGACCGCCGCCCTAAAATCCTCTCTACTCTCTTCTTCTCCTCTCAAACCCTAGGTGCCTCACCACAAATCGTAGCCTATACCTAAGATGGCCGAAGTACTCCGACGCAGAATGAGTTGGTCTTACGTTTAGAACAGAAAATCGTGGAACTTCAAGGCAAGCTTGAGCAGGTCCGAAATTTGGCAAACCTCTCCCTCACTCTCAATGTCCCCGACATTAACCAACAAAACCTGACTACCCAGAACCAAACACCACCGCAAAATCAAAAACCACGACCAAATCCTCTCGCACCACACCACTATCCCGTACCTCCCCAAAACCTTAACCCGCCACTAGTACCAACCCCTCAACAACACCACCATCATCCAACTCAATACCCACAAACCATTACTTATCACAGTCCCCAGAATACTCCACAACTGACTCCCGATCCCCAAAACTCGACCAATGAACACCCTTATGCCTAAGTTCCAGGAATCCATCAAAGCAATCCAATATATGCAGAAACTTTACCCCACACCCCGCAAAAAACCCTATACAAACCCGAATCGCTGAGAAGGACTTGCTCTTTAAAAACATGGCGGAGGAACTCAAGAAGCTCACTGGTAGAGTTCAGAGTGTTGAGCGGGGTAAAGATGTAGAAGGTCTAAACTTTGAGGACCTGTGTATTTAGCCGGATGTGGAACTACCAGAGGGTTACAAACCTCCCAAGCTCAAAATGTTCGATGGAACTGGTGACTAGAAAGTACATTTGAGAACATACTGTGACAAGCTTGTAGGAGTAGGCAAGAATGATCAAATCCACATGAACTGTTCATCTGAAGCCTTACAGGAGACGCCTTGTCTTAGTGTATCAGTCAAAACCCAAAGAAGTGGGTTAGTTGGGTGAGTATGGTATCAGACTTCATGGATAGTTTCAGGTTCAACACGAAAAATGCGCCAGATGTTTCTACATTGTAAACCTGAAAAAGAAGCCGACAGAAACCTTCTACGATTATGCCACTCGTTGGAGATCAGAAGCCGCGAAAGTAATTCTAGCACTTGAAAAGGAACAAATGAACAAGTTCTTTGTTAGAACTCATGACCCTCAATATTACGAAAGGTTCATGGTTATTGAAAATCACAAGTTCTCCGACATCATCAAGTTAGAGAAAGAATAGAAGAAGGAATTAAGAATGAGATGGTAACCAATTTTGAGTTACTGCTGGCCATGAATAAAGCTTTGCAATCAGGAGGTATTTCCAAAAAGAAAGAAGTAGGTGCCGTGATGGTAGCCCAGGGTCCTAAGTCTCCTCTCACATACCAAACACCTCCACCCACATACCAAACCTCAGCCCCCAGATACTAACAACCTACTACCACCTACCATGCCTACAATACTCAACCTGCAAATTACCATTCACCACCACCCGCCCCCAAAACTACCAGAAGCCACGACCAAACTTCGACTGCATACCGCCTATAGCCTAATTGATGAACCCATAGACCAACTATACGAGAGACTAAAGGCTTCTCGCTATGTTACTCTAATTCCTGCCGTTGTTACGGAAAATTCCTCCTAATGGATTAACCCCAACAAAACATGTGCCTATCATTCAAGCATGAAGGGTCATACCATTGATGAGTGTCGTACATTGAAAGACAAGATTCAAACGCTGATCGACACTAAGGTCATACTGGCAAAGGAAGCTGTACCAAATATTCGTAACAATCCTCTCCCGGATCATAGAGGTAAAGGATTAAATGTGATAGAGACTGATGTAGAATGGGATCAGGAGGGGTCCATTGGAATCATTCGAGAGGGAGATGCTCCTAAAACATCTCCGGCCACCCTCACACCAGTTGTGGTACAGACCCATGCGCCGTTTGAAGTTGAGGTAACCATACCCTTCACTGTGATGATAGCTCCCACACCATCCTACAAGTCCGATGCCATCCCATGGGACTATGTTGCGGAAGCAAGGAGAAAGGGAAAAGCAAAAATGGAGGAAACAGGTGTGGCACAAGGTATGACCAGAACTAGCAGAGTTTATACACTTGAGAATCTAGGAGGAACAAGTAAAGAAGCTGCACCTAAGCCGCCTATTTTAGAGACCGGCCCTGACGACCTTTAGAGAGAGGTACAAGCGAGGGAGTATTCCGTTGTTGACCACTTGAACAAAACTCCCGCTCGGATATCCATCTTGTCACTGATGCAAAACTCGGCGTACAGGAATGCTTTGATGAAGGTGTCACGTAAAGCTTATGTATCCACCAACATCACTAGTAGGGAGATGGCTAACATGGTCGGACAGGTATTGGAGAGCCACAAAATCACTTTTCATGAAGATGAATTACCACCAGAAGGACTGATTCACAACATGGCGCTACGCATCATGGTGCAATTTGAGGACAAGTTCATCGTCAGGGTCTTAATAGATAAGGGTTCAAGTCTTAACATATTCCCATTGACTACTCTGAAGAGACTTGGTAAAGGCCAACACGAGATACGGATGGGAAGCATGAATGTGAAGGCGTTTGATAGATCTCAGAGAGCCACCATTGCAGAAATCAACCTTAGTATACAGATGGGCCCAAATAGGTTTGATGTTGAGTTCCAAGTGCTCGATATATCAGCTACTTACAACCTATTGTTAGGGCGACCATGGATACATGCCAGCGGCGCAATTTCTTCAACCCTGCATCAGTCTGTGAAGTTTGAGTGGAATCATTAAGAGGTGATCATTCATGGAAATGGAAGTAACCCTATCTACACCAATCAGACCGTTCCAGTCATCGAAAACAGAAAAAATCTAGGTGGAGAAACATACCATCACATTGAACGAGTTGACGCAATTGAAAAGGACCGATGGTGGAGCAACAAGATAGAAAGCGTACTGCTATGGACAAGGTATGAACCCGGCAAGGGTCTCGGCACCAAGCTTTAGGGGATTACCAAACCCGTATAACCACGGTATCATGGCACGACCTTTGGACTCGGATATGAATATACATGGCAGGAATAACAAGATTGGTCACCACCATGGCATGCTCCTTATTATCCACTAGAACAACCGGTACCACCTCTGCACCAGACATTCCATCAAGCTGACATAATGTGGGGATCTGAGGAAGATGAGGTTTTAGGTGGCATGCGAAAGCTGTCTCTAGATGAAGAAGGCATGGACTGCAGTGCAATACTTGAGGAGGAGGAGGAGGAGGAGGAAGACCTTACCATTCAGACCATGGAGAAAGGAGTTGTTCTCAAGAACTGGACCGCTGCACCATCCCCGGCCCGTCGAGTTACTAGGTAACCTGGCAAATTAGCATGAACCATTTTAAAAATAGTTTAGAGCATTTGAGACATTTTTCAGTATTCTGTTTAGAAATAAATGCTTGAGCCATAGAGCCGCACTTGTTGACGTTTTTAAAATTTTTATTAATGCATTACTAGTTTTCTATTTATTATTATTTTTTGACATTTTCTTTTCACCATTATTATTACCTATCCCGATGAACCTACGACTGTGACATGTAATGAGACAACGCAACATAAGGATAGTGATTCATAGGAACTGAAAGATAATACAATACTTGAGGAAATCGTCAGAGAAGTAGACAATTTTGAAAATAAACCAAAGTCTAATTTGGAGGAAACTGAGGTCGTTAACTTAGGGGATTCCGAAACGGTCAACGAAACACGTATAAGCATTCATCTATCACCATCAGAGAAGGAAGAGTACATCAGATTCCTAAATGAGTATGAAGATATCTTTGCATGGTCCTACGATGATATGACCGATTTAAGCACATCCATAGTAGCTCACAAGCTACCCACCAATCCCATGTGTCCACTAGTAAAACAGAAGCCTAGAAGTTCAAAACGGATATGTGTTTGAAGCTAAAAGAAGAGGTCACCAAGCAAATCAAAGCCAAGGTTCTCCAAGTGGTCGAATACCCGAATTGGTTGGCCAACATTGTGCTAGTTCTGAAGAAAGATGGGAAAGTTAGAGTATGTGTCTATTACCGAGATCTGAATAGAGCGAGTCCCATAGATGATTTCCCGTTGCCCAAAATACACATACTGATTGAAAACTGTGCCAAGCATGAGCTCCAATGATTTGGGGATTGCTATAACATCAGATCTGGACGGATGAAGAGGATGCCGAAAAGACAGCCTTCATCACACCATGAGGGATATACTGTTACAAAACGATATCGTTTGGTCAGAAAAACAATTGAGCCACCTACATAAGAGCCATGACAACCATCTTCAACAACATGATACTCAAGAAAATAGAGGTGTACGTGGATGAGGTTATCATCAAATCTAAAAGGATCTCGAATCACATAGCAGACTTGAAGAAATTTTTTGACCGGCTTCAAAAATACAATTTGAAGTTGAATCCTACAAAATGTGCCTTCGGAGTCCCTACAAGAAAGTTGTTAGGATTCATCGTGAGTCATCGAGGGATTGAATTAGACCCATCAAAAGTCAAAGCTATCCAAGACTTGCCACCTCCAACGAATAAGAATGATGTGATGAGTTTTTTAGGGCGCCTCAATTACATCAGCCGATTCATAGCACAATCAACCGTGATATGTGAGCCAATCTTCAAAAAGCTGAGGAAAGATGCTGCAACAAGCTGGACTGAAGAATGCTAGAAAGCCTTCAACAAAATCAAGGAGTTTTTATCTAAATCGCCCGTTCTGGTCCCACCAAAACCGGCAAAACATGTGCTACTTTATTTGTCTGTATTAGATGTGGCTTTTGGTTGCGTTTTGGGACAACATGATGAAACTGGAAGAAAGAGCAGGCGATATATTTTCTTCCCAAGAAATTCACGCCTTATGAAGCCCGGTACTCTTTGCTGGAACGCACCTGATGTGCTTTGACATGGATAGCTCAGAAGTTGTGACATTATTTCTGTGCATACACTAATCCGCTAAAATACATCTTTCAGAAACCCATGCCTACGGGTAAGTTAGCAAAGTGGCAAATATTGCTAAGTGAGTTCAGCATCGTCTATGTAACTCAGAAGGCAGTCAAAGGGCAAGCATTGGTGGATCATCTAGCAGAAAATCCTGTAGTCGAAGAATACGAACCATTGCAGACGTATTTTCCCGATGAGGAGGTGTCATTTGTAGAAGAAGATATCACCAAGGCATATGGTGGTTAGAGCATGTTTTTTGACGGAGCAGCAAACCTTATAGGAGTAGGTATCAGAGCTATCTTAGTATCAGAAACCGGCCAACACTATCCAGTATCCATAAAACTCAGGTTTCCATGCACCAGCAATATGGTGGAGTGAAAGGCCTCCATCTTGGGACTCAGGTTGGCCATTGACATGAACATTTAAGAGCTTCTGGTAATCGGAGATTCAGATCTTTTGGTGCATCAGGTTCTAGGGGAATGGGCTAT
The DNA here is from genome assembly GCF_001879085.1 of Nicotiana attenuata. Lineage (NCBI taxonomy): Eukaryota > Viridiplantae > Streptophyta > Magnoliopsida > Solanales > Solanaceae > Nicotiana > Nicotiana attenuata. The sequence continues at coordinate 8,906 of NW_017673555.1, forward strand.
GAAGAACACCAAAATATTTGCACTGTACACAAGAGCTGACTAAGAGGTTTACAAAGATAGAATTCAAACATGTTTCGAGGATTCAGAATGAGTTCACAGATGTGTTAGCCACTTTGTCTTCCATGATATAACACCCAGATAAGTAATTCATCGATCCCATCCCAATAGGAATTCATATGCAGCCAGCTTATCGTGCTCATGTTGAAGAAGAGATTGACGGAAATCCCTGGTTCCACGACATCAAGGAATACTTGGCAAAAAGAGAATATCCAGAGCAAGCTACCCCTACTCAGAAGCGCAAGCTTCAAAGATTTGCCAACCATTTTTTTCAAAGCAGAGGAATTCTGTATAGAAGGACTCATGACCTCAGATTGTTGCGGTATGTCGACGCCAAGGAGGCATCCAGATTGCTCTAGGAAATACATGCCGGAACCTGCGGACCGCACATGAATGGTTTCATCTTAGCCAAGAAGATACTAAGAGTAGGGTATTTCTTGATGAAAATGGAAAGAGATTGCATCATGTATGTTCATAAGTGTCATTAATGCCAGATACATGCTGACATGATACGAGTACCACCCAATGAACTCAATGCAACAAGTTCGCCCTAGATTTTCTCCGCTTGGGGTATGGATATTGTGACGACCCGGCCAGTCGTCTCATGAGTTACCGCTCTGTTTCCCCCATTTCCGCTTCTTTATGCCTTGTTTATCCGTGTTTTGTGGTATCGGGTTGGTCGGATTGAATCCGGATTAGTTTTGGTGAGGTTTGAGACACTTAGTCTCTTTTAAGAAGGCTTAAGTTGTAAAAGTCAACCGGATGTTGACTTATGTGTTAGAGGGATCGGATGTGAGTTTCGATGGTTCGGTTAGCTTTGTGAGGTGATTTTTGACTTAGGAGTGTGATCGGAATGGGTTTTGGAGGTCCGGAGTAGAATTAGGCTTGAATTGGCGAAGTTGACATTTTGGCGATTCCGGTTGGTAGGTGAGATTTTGATCCGGGTATCGGAATGGAATTCCGAGTGTTGCAGTAGCTTTGTTGTGTCATTTGGGATGTGTGTGTAAAATTTCAGGTCATTCGGACGAGGTTTGGTTGGGTTTTTGATAGAAAGCGTATTTCGGAAGATTTTAGAAACTTAGGCTTGAATCCGATGTGTTTTCAGTAATTTGATGTTGTTTGAGGTGTTTTGATGATTGGAACAAGTTCGAATAAGGTTTTAGGATGTGTTGGTGCCTTTGGTTGAGGTCCCGAGGGCCTCGGGTGAGTTTCAGGTAGTCATTTGGATTATTTTTGGAGTTTGAAAGTTGCAGATTTTTGTTCCAGCAGTTGCAGTTGTTTTGGCCTTCGCGTTCAAGAAGGGGAGCTCGCGTTCGCGAAGGGCCAGCTTTTTTGTAAGCTATATATTCGCGAGAGTCCAGGCCGCATTTGCGAAGGCTTGTGAAGGGATCTCATCGCGTTCGCGAGGGGGTCTACGTGATCGCGAAGAAGGATTTGACTCAGATTGGTCCAAGGTAATTTATTCATCGCATTCGCGTGAAGGTATTCGCGATCGCGAAGGTGTAGATAGAAGTTTCATCGCGTTCGCGTCTGGTATGTTGCGTTCCGTAGAGGAAAAACTGGTCAATGTAAGTTTGTGCTTCGCGAACGCGAGAGTTTGACCGCGTTCGCGAAGAAGGGCAGTCAGACCTGGGCAGAATGTTTTTAAGTCGTTTCATCCGCGATTTGAGGCTCATTTCCTCCATAGTTGCTTATTTTGGGAGCTTTTTGAAGGAGATTAAAGAGGGATTCAAGGAGAAACGTTTGGAGGTAAGAATTTCGGACCTAAAACTTGATTCTATTGTGAAATCTACCTAGAAATTTGTGGAACTTGAACTAAAAATGGAAGAGCTAGGGCTTGAAACTTTGGAATTTTGATTTGGGATTTTGAGGGGTCATTTGGACTCCGATTTAGGTGTTCTTTATATGCATAGACTCGTGGGGAGATAAGGAATCCGTTGACGTAAAAAATTTTGAGTTTCGAGAAGTGGGCCCAGGGCTCGTGTTTTGCTAATTTCGGGATTTTTGGTATTTTCCGATTTTTTTCGCTTGGGCTTTGTTCCCTTAGCATATTGTGACGTATTCGTTCTGATTTTGGATAGATTCGACACGCGTGGAGGCCGATTCTAGGGGAAAAGGCATTGTGAGCTAGAGATTTAGCCTGTTCGAGGTGAGTAATTGTTGTAAATGATGTTCTGAGGGTTTGAAACCCTGGATTGCACATCGTAGTGCTGTATTGAGGTGAGGCACACGTTTAATGGCGAGTGTGGGGTCGTGCACTATTGGGGATTGTGACTTGGTCCGTCCCGATTGATGATTTTACTGTGTATTTGATTGAAATCTATTTGCTATCATCATTATTTGGGCTGTATGCCATATTTGGGCTCCGTGCCAATTATTTGAACCCTTCGGGGATTGTTGTTGATGTTTCCTCACTGTTTTGGCTTTATACTTGAACTCAGTCATGTTATTTCCCACTGTTTTCAAAACTCAGCCATGTTTACTCTGTTTCAATATTCAAATGATATTTAAATGATGTTTTGGGCTGAGAAATACTGTTTTACTGTTGCCCGAGAGGCTTATGTGATTTTTGACTGAGTAAGGCCGAGGGCCTGTGTTGTGAGGATATCGTTGGGATTGGGCTGCACACCGCAGCGGTGATATACTGATTTGATTATGAGGCCGAGGGCCTGAGATTGTACGCCACGAGGTGGCTAGATATTGATATGAGGCCGAGAGCCTGTTTATGATGCCACGAGATGGCTTGTTATTGCGCTTGGGCCGTAAGGGGCCCCTCCCGGAGTCTACACACCCCCAGTGAGCGCGGGTACCCAGTGTGATGTGAGATATAGCCTGAGGGGCTGGTATTGTTCTATGTGATTGCCCGAGGGGCTGGTACTGTTCTATGTGATTGCCCGAGGAGCTGGTACTATTCTGAGATATTGCCCGAGGGGCGGATTTGTTGATATGGTGCCCGAGGGGAGAACCTTATGTGCTTATCTTTCTTATTTGCCTGTCATTTACTTTCTCAATTGTGCATTTGTGCCCAAGGGGCGGATTTCTGTGCTTACTTGCACTAGTTGTTCTGCATTCATTTGCGCAACTATTGAAAAAGTCATTTTCAAAAGAGTTTAAACTGAGCTAAGATGTTTTAAAGGATTTTACAGCTTCATAGCTTTCTTACTGGATTTTTGAAACTGCTTCTATACAGCATGTTGATGCTCTTTTTGCGATTTCTTATCACTCAGTATTTATTTATGATTGTTACTGATTGAGTTGGGAGTACTCATTTTACTCCCTGCACCTTGTGTGCAGATTCAGGTATTTTCTGAGCTTATGGCAGTTGTTAGTGGAGTTAGCAAGGTAGCTGTCGGCGTTCGCAGCACTGCTTTCTGTCTCGTCATTCTATTAGACTGTACTGAGTACATTTCAGATTTGTCAGTTGTATTTAGACTTGGTAGATGCTCATGACTAGTGACACCCCGGTATTGGGCTGTGGTTGGGTTGTACTTCCGCCTTGTTATGATATTGTATTGCTGTTTAGCATTAGTTAATCATGTTTTAGCCTATTGTATTGTTGTTCAGCTGTTTAACTTTGAATTGGGTATGTGTCGGCTGGCCTTGTCTTCACGAGAGGCGCCATCACGACCGGGTCTGGGTTTAGGGTCGTGACAGATATCATCAGCCCAATTTACCCTGTTGCTTCAAACGGGCATAGGTTCATTATGGTGGCCATTGAGTACTTCACAAAATGGGTTGAAGTTCCATCTTATAAAGTTGTAACTAAGAACATTGTAGTGGATTTTGTTCTGGACCGTATTGTTTGTCGATTTGGAGTACCGGAGTCAATCATTACTGACAATGCCGCCAATCTCAAAAGCGATTTTATGAGAGCCATGTGTGAAAAATTAAAGATCAAGCAAGGAACTCCACATCATACATGCCGCGAGTGAACGGAGCCGTGAAGCCGCCAACAAGGACATCTAGAAGATATTGAGGAAAATGGTGGACAATTACAAACAATGGCACGGGAAGATGCCATTTGCTTTACTTGGATATCGTATCACTGTTCGCACCTCAACTAGGGCAACACCCTACCTACTGGTTTATGGTACGGAAGCCGTTATTCCCGCCGAAGTGGAAATTCCTTCTTTAAGAATCATACAAGAAGTTGAGCTCAGCGATGCGGAATGGGTACGAAGCCGGTATGAACAACTAGCTCTCGTTGATGGAAAAAGAATGAATGTGGTGTGTCACAATCAACTCTACCAGAACAGAATGGCAAGAGCTTTAACAAAAAGGTCAGGCCAAGGCAATTCGCACCAGGGCAATTGGTGCTAAAGCGAATCTTCCCTTCACTAGGATGAAGCCAAGGGGAAGTTTTCACCCAACTGGCAGGGCCCTTACATGGTTCACCGGGTGTTGATAGGAGGAACACTTATACTTGCAGAAATGGACGGAGAAATTTGATCGAAACCTATCAATTCCGACGCAGTCAAGAGATACTATGTTTAAGATTGTTTGCATATTCTATTTGATGTAATTGTACTACGCTTGACCTGATTCCTGTTTAAACCGGGGCAGCATATTGAGGAGGACCATCAATATTCTAAAGCAAGGAGGTTGCAATGTCTCAAAATGCATCACAATCACCAGTTCATCTAAATACTTTGATCTCGTGCATTATCACATATTTCAAACAACTACATTTCTACAATTAATTTTCAAATGCATTTTTTTGAAAACTTTGTTTCTATGGCAGCTAGATGTTACCTAGGGTACCTCAAGCAGGGCCTCAAGGCAAAAGGCAAAGCAAGGAAATCGAGAGCATGAACCAATTGTTCCCCACAAAACTCACAATTTTTTTCTTTGAATACATGCACAATGAACATAACAGGAATATTCGCAAATACATACACGCAGCAAAATTGCTATCTTCATAACGACAAAGTTGCCAAACGCAAAGACATCAAGCTATGCAATACTTTAGTCTCTCGCAGCTATTCATTGCTTTTCTTGCATAGGGCTAAGCACTGCCATCGTTATCGTACAAGGCTAAACAATGCCTTTTTTGCATGAGACTAAGCACTGTCTCCATTTCTTGCATGAGGCTAAGCATTGCCTCCATTATCGCAAAGGCTAAACACTGCCTTCTTTGCATGAGACTAAGCACTATCTCCTTTCCTTGCATGGGGCTAAGCATTGCCTCCATTATCGCATAAGGCTAAACACTGCTTTCTTTGCGTGAGACTAAGCATTGTCTCCATTCCTGGCATGAGGCTAAGCACTACCTCCATCATTGCATAAGGCTAAGCATTGCCTTTTCTGCATGAGACTAAGCATTATCTCCACTATTTGCATAGGGCTAGACACGGCCCTCACCTTGGATAAGGTTAAAACACTACCTTTCTTTGAGACTAAGCATTGTCTCCACTCCTTGCATGAGGCTAAGCATTGCCTCCATTACTGCATAAGGCTAAACATTGCGTGATTTTGCATGAGACTAAACACTGTCTCCGCTACAGTGTATAAGGCTAAGCACCATCTCCTTTCTACGTATAGAGCTAAGCACGCCCTCATCTCATACAAGACTAAGACTTGTATTGTCTCTTCCTCGCATATGACTAAGCATCGCATGTTCCCTCCATCAAACGATTGATATCGCCATATCTTTGCATTTTATAGGCTGAAACATCGCCACATTGTCCGAAGGCGTCATAGTACGAAGGCACTATCCTCATAACCTGAAGACACCATTCCATAGCCTGAGGATCTCCTATAACTGCACAATATTATTCAAAGGCCTCATAATACAGAGGTACCATCCTCATGGCCCGAGGACACCATTTCATGGCCTGCAAATTCCTTATCATACGCTTCATGGCCCAGGACATCATGGTCTAAGGACATCATCCTCATTGTCCAAAGATAACCTTCATGGTCCAAAGGGAATTTGCATCATGTTTATATTTTCGCAATAACCCATATATATTTGCATGCGCTGTGTTTTGATTTTTGTAGGTAACTCGGGAGGTAACCGTTCTGCAAAAAGAAGCAATCTTTGCTCTGGTTCTATTCACAACGTTCACATTCGTTGACTACTTCAAACGTAACTGACGACCCGTAATTGATTACCTTTTTCTATGACCGTTCAAATATTCGCCTCATACATCGATAATGTTTATTTCGCATTCATGACTCCACCTAAAATTATCTGTTACTTACGATAATATCCTACCTAAAAGAACCTTTCTGAAAAATACGACTACTCTTATAACAACTCAATCGATTTCGTTTGTCGTTGGATCTAGAACTACACACGGCCTGATACCCTTAATACCAGGGATATATTGGCAACTCAAGAACCAAGGTTCGGCCCCTATTCTTTCAAAATACATCATTCTTCACTCACTTCAGACAAAATTGGTCATCATTTTCTTTACCCGACAGCTGTCGATACCCAATTTTGTCCTCATATTTTTTCAAATAGTATATGTACTTTCAAAATATCATTTTACATCATTACTTAGTCTACAAAAGTCATATGAGCATTTTCTATAATTTTCCATAATTTTTAGAGCTTAAAATTTTCTTGCTTTTAAATTACTTGAATATTTATTAATTTTCCCTTAAATTATTTTATGATGACTTCATCATCCAAAATTATTATTTGCATCCACATATATGTTTCATAACATTTTTACTTCATTTATATAATTATATTTGTATTTTTAGGCTATTTACATAATTTTGCAATAATAGCCTATACGATATGCATAATTACATTTATTATATTATTCATGCTAAAATGGAATTTTTTATATTTTTATAATATTAAGTTATTATTTTAAATCATTTCATTGCATAACTAATATTTTATTATCTATTATTTATTTTTTAATATTATTTTAAAATAATTTTTGTGTATTTAATTATTGGCCCAATATAGGGCAAATTTTCGGACCAAAATCCTTGGCCCAATAGCCCAGCATCAGGAGCCCAAACCATATAGCCCCTTTAATTAATCCGGTCGGTACCCATTTTAAAAGACCCACCCCACTCTTTCCTTCTATCTCAACCGTTGATCTCTAAGATCAACGGCTCACATGCCATCACCCATCTTTAAACTACCCAACCCAAAACCCTAACACCCATTTTCCTGAGACCGCTGCCCTAAAATCCTCTTTACTCTCTTCTGCTCCTCTCAAACCCTAGCTGCCTCACCCCAAATCCTAGCCTATACCCAAGAGAATATGGAGATCTTCCATATTTCCTTTCCTTTTTCTGTACTCACAAGTGTTCTTTCCCATTTTCTTGACATTACTCGTTTCGTACTGAGGTATTTATGGAAGCTTGTCGATAGGCGTTCGTTCGACTCCGATTCTGTTTTATTACCATATTCTTGACTTGATACACCCACTGTCAAGCCCCATGGCTCCGATTTAGTGATATTTTTTTACCATTTTTGTTCTTTTCTAAACTAGGGTTTTCTGGATTTTTCCCTAAAACTTATTCTAATTGATTTTGCATGCCATATTTTCCTTATTTGTGTTTAATATATTTCTTTCCTTACTGGGTACATAATTTTGATGCTATATAAACCCCTCCCCAATTCCCTTTAACGGACCTTAGTCACTGAAATAACTACTGTTGCTCTCTCTTATTCTCTCATTCTATACCATTCTAAAAATTTGAGACCTTGGCCGGCTGAATGCCAAGGCCATTAGAAATTCGATTGCTGCTCTTTCTCAGTGCGAGCACTACCCTGGGTTCACTTGAAATCCTTGGAAACTCTGACGCACTGGGATTTTGAGGTTTTTCTGTTCTTTTGCTGTTGCCGATTAAAGTGCTCCTGGAAATTGTTCTTCTTACTTACTTGTCTGCTAGTTTGTAATTGGTGAGTTACCTTGACTCTTGCAATTCTATTTTTCTTTAATTGTGGTCATGCTCTGAATATCCATGCTTTTTCGAATGTTGTAAACCAATATGATTTCTATGTGGTGTTACCTTTGTTTGCAATCCTACCCGTTTTGAAGTTAGTCTATGGTTCTGTATTTTTTAGCATCTAAACTTGCCCAAATCCTAGACTTGGACATCTGCTCACTATGTGTATCTTTGACCATCTTGAACCTGCTTAGTCTATTATGTTTATGCATACATGAGTTTACTATATTTGTTGCTTGCCCATATTCATTCCTTGCTCTGAATTCTTGTATTAAAACTCCAAGATACTAATCCATGCCCAAAATATGTTCCATTGTACTTCTCTATACTAAGCCATTCATGCATAACTTGCCACTTGCTCACTTTCTTAAAATGATCATGTCTATATGAATTTTGAACTCTTCAGACAAGCATGCTACTCTGTCATTTGTGAACCCCAATCCATACTATTGTTGCCTAATTTACTATCATCCTGTTCTGTAGACCCATGCCTGCTAGTGCTAGCTTTGCTCGAGTTCAATGCCTAGGGAACCTTTGATGTGCATAAATGAACCTGCTATATGTGATCAACTTGCGTAAAGTACTTGTTTTCTGATTAGTTGTGGTGCTGAGTTTGTGATATTGTTCACCCTAAGTTTCTTTATTAACACTCCTACTTCCCCTGAATTAGCCGCAATTCTTGGTTGTGTCTTGCATTCTTGTGTTATTCTTGGGAAAACTGTCGGGGTATCTGTCCCAAGGGGTGTATCTTGAGCATGTCATTGTCACTTGTCAATCTTCCCAGAATCAATTCATTCCCCTGCTTGCCTTGAACTCTCATGCTTAGATCCTTTGCTTTATCGGTTCTTGTTTGCCATATTCCTGCAACTAATCAGGTGTATCTTAAGGAGGTAGTTATTTAAAATTTGTTTGGTAATTTGAAAGCCCCATACACATGCTCATTCTATATGATTATGAAGTCCATGTGCATGTGTGCTCTTCTACTTGCTAGGCATCATCCTTAGTATGACACTTAGAAAATCATCATGCTGATGATTGTGATAACTGGAACCTATGTGCATATGCCCTTGCCTGAACTATGAGTCACCTGAATGATATGTTTGAATTTATGTCCATGTTCCTATTGTTTGTTAATGGGTAAGCAAGACAATTGTCTTCATGTTTAGATCCTGGCTTATTGCGCCATGTGTGTGTTATTAGATCTGAGCATTGGTCAGACATGCTCGTGAGTCTGGTGTTGGGCTTGTTGGATACGTAAGAGTAAGGCTGGTGAAGGTCCTGAAGGCACTGCTGGGTTATTTAGTACTTGAGATGGACCTGTAATTGTTGTCTTTGGGCCTGAAATTACCCGATTAAGCCTGTAATCGTTTTATTATTCTATTTTGGGCCTGTAATAATCTGTAACAATGACTGATGGGGAAATTAATAGAAAAGGGGCTGGGATGCTTTAAGTTTTGCATGAATGGGTAGATAACATGTTTATAGGGTCTACATGCTTGTTTGCTACTTTGTTTGATGTGCCTATTTCTATACACTAATTGAGATCATGCCTATAGGAATTCAAACACTTCACCTACTCAACTTGTCTAATGCCCACACATTATGAGAAGTATGAGTTTAAGTGCTTTACTTGTTCACATGTCTACTTCTATGCGTTATTACATAGCATACCAATAGGAATCAAGCATCAATAACTATTCACTCAATGTGTGCAACTGCAGTGTGCTTATTAGTTAGCATGCCTATAGGATCGTATTAATATATTCTTTTGGCAATACTCATCTAGATACTATGTCTATAGAGCTTTAATTGATTAACTAATCGACTGGTTCTGTTGTCTTATTACTCTGCCCACCTAGATAGCATGCCTATAGGAATAAGCACAATAAATCTGCGTTCAAATACCAACTATTAGAGAACCTGACTATAAGTACTGCTACTCACTTAGAAAGGATGCCAATAGGATCAAACACGAACAATTCTAAGTTTCCCAATGGCTTTCAATGCCCCATTGCGCAAATCACTTAAAGATCATGTCTATAGGTTTTCATAACTTGTAATCTATAATCTCAATAATCCGAATAGCAGCACTGCCCATCAGATATTCCTAAACTGTGCGGTCACTTAGAAGCCATGCCTATAGGTTTTAAACAACACTGCAATTCTGAAACTGCCTACTGCATAATATGACATCTGTCCGCGCGCTTTTGTTGCTTCTGTGTGGAGGCTAACTTGAGCCATTTATTGTCTTTATGTGTAGTCCTACCTATTTTGCATGTGCGCCTAGTTTTATCATTTTGAGCACCCTAAGTAAAGTCTAGAACCACCCAAATAGTAGGTCCAAAGCCTCGTGGACAACAGGCATGGGACGACTTAGAATTGAATTTGAACGCCTTTAAGTAAACAACTTCAACATAGTAATTGGGTAGCAGGAGATGATAGTCTGTGTCCGCTGGATAACATGAGCAATCACCTACATTAAGGGGATTGTGAAGTATTATTTATGTTGCACGGGGTGATCCTTTAGGATAAAAAACTTAGGACCCCCCCCCTTTTTCTTTATATACTTATTATTTACACTTAGTCATTTAGCATAGATCAATGTATTTGTACCCTTGTAATCATTACAGATTCGTACCAATTCCCATGTGTTATGATAAGACTCTCGACTTCTATATTTCCCTTTATTTATTTGATCACCTAGCCTAATTACATAATACACATAGTTTAAAGTTCGGTCGGGACCCACAGTTGTGGACCTCGAAGAGCGCCTAACACATTCTCTTTGAGGTAATCTGAGCCCTTACCCGATCTTTGGTGGCACAGACTTATTAAATCAGAGTCATTTGCAAATAGGCGCCCTAATGCACCTTTTAAAAATCATTAGATGGTGACTCTTCTCTTTTAATACCCATTTAAGAGAGTTGTCATACGTCGAAACTTGCTTTCGCAAGAAAATGGGGCGCGACATGCATACAACCTTTTTAACCTAGGTATAAGAGGTAAGTAATGCATCGCTTTAACTGGAACTTTTTTTTTGTATTGGCATTTGTGACATCCTTAAAATGAGGCTGATTACAAAATTTGTAATTCTCTGGAGATGTGTCATCCTCATAGAATAAAATGCAACCTTTCTCACAACAATCAATTCTCTCTGATGAATAATTAGTTAATATAATTACCGTTGGAAGTGAAAGTGAAAGTTCGTTTTCCTTCTTTCCTAACGTTTTCTCAATTACTTTATGCCAACATGTCACCTTTTTTATTTAGAAAATAAGTTAATCAAACACTAAAATTAGATTTAGGATTTTTTAACAGTTCTTGTTTAACCCAAAATTTCAACCATACCTAATTCAACGTATCCTTCTCTCTTTTTGTTTTATATTAAGTATAATTAAAAAGCTAAAATCTCTAAAATTTCAACCATACCTAATTCAACTAGATAGGACGTTCATATATAAAAAATTACTAAAAATTTAACAATGAAAACAAGATATATATTTCAACGAAGTACGTACCTCGACAAAAAAAATACCGGAGAAGTCGACTGAGCTGCTGCCGCCGCGCGCGGAATCACTACTGAAAACGGACAAAAAATCTTAAAAATTAAGGGGAAAAGGGAGGAGGAAGGAGAGGGAGAAGGGAGGAGGAAATGAGAGAGAGAAAGAGAGAGAGAGAGAGAGAGAGAGAGAGAGAGAGAGAGAGAGAGAAAATACATTACCTATAACGAGGAGTATGGTGAAGAAGGACGAGTGGGAGAGAGGAGGAGGATGAGAGAAGAAGGAGGAAGAAAAGAGAAGTGTATCTGTTTTTGGGGAACATGGGTCGGATAGGGTTTTAAAAAAAATTCCCACCGATTGTTGATACCTAATTTTTCCCTATTTTTTTATATGCATAAATACCTTCAAAATAACATATATATGCATATATAAGCATGCATAAGGTTTTTATAATTTTTTCCATAATTTTAAAGATTTTAAATTAATTTATTTCCTTCCCTTCTACTCATGAAATCCCCCAATAATCACCCTCAAATTATTGTTGGGGTGATTTAGTCATTTATATTCCATACTTATGCCAAAAAAATGGTTAAAATATTTTTTGTGCATTTTTATAATTGCATTTTGTATTTTTAAAGCTAAATTGCATATAATTGCAATATTAGCCTTATTAATGTATAATCACGTTTGTATACTAAAATTGATCTCCTATATTTTTAAAATATTAAATATCTATTTTAAATCATTTTAGTTTGCAAAAATATTTTCCAAAAATAATTTATTATTTATTATAAATTATATGGGGGAAAATTGGCTATTTAAAATGTAGCCAGATTTGTATTTCAATTTCAGCCTTAAATTAAACCCAACCCCAGCCCAATTTCATATTAAAAACACCCGACCCAAACCCTGAACCCGCCTACCCGATCCAGCATCAATTAAATCCTGGCCGTTGATCTAAGAGATCCACGACCCGTATTAGCCCTTACCATTTTTAATTCCAAACGACCCCTAACCCTAGCCCATTATTCAGAGGCCGCCGCCTCTGTATTCTCTTATCTCCTCTCCTCTCTCAACCACTCAACCTAACCCTAGCTCCTTCAACCGCCGACCTCCCTTTCTCCGGTCTTCTCCGGTGATCTCCCATAAACTCCTAAGCCTCCAATGGCTCCTCTAATGCTATGCTTGCCTTCTCTAAGGCCTTCAAGGGCCCTGGGCCACACCGACTTGCATCTAGGGTTTGTCATTTGGCTGTTCTTGGCTACTTTAGTGTGATTTCGAGCAAAATCACGCTGTACTTGTTACGATCCTTGGGATTCTAGACAAGTTCTTTCATCTCTACTTGGGTTTCTTCTGAAACCCTAATTTCTTCCAACATCTCCTAGATCTGTACGATTTTCAAATGATTTGAGTCTGTTTCTTTGATGTTTTACACTATCCTTGGAACTCTTTACAAGAATCATCGATTCCAAAGTGTTTTCACCTTCTTCTAAAATTAGGGTTTTCAGAACTTCTTCTAAAACTTTATTTAAACTAATTTTTATGTTTAAACTTCTATTTTCTCGCATACTTCGACTGATTCTGTGAGTTTACTACCTCTTCAACTTGCCTATGTTGAAAACCCTAATTTTTATAGGTTTCTTCGTTTGATTTTGTGACTAGCCTGTTCTTGTTTGAGTTTTTATGACTATCTCGCTACGAATGTGTTTCTACTGAGTTTATTATGCCTAACTTATATCACCTTTATGTGCTTATGATCATCTTGATTGTTCAGACTTGCCTCTTTCTATTGATACTGTTTAACCCGCATGTTTGCTTGTCTGGTTATTCTTATCTTCTCCATTTATATGCTGAATACTGAATCGTGACTTCCTCTTTGGTTAATCCTGGATTCCTTATTTTTATGGTTTGATTGAAAGACCTTCCTTTAAACCCTCAATTTCTACCTCTTCTATTCGAATTAACTGATTCACCTACCTTTTCTGCTGTGGTACTTTATTCTTACTGACTATTTCCTTAATTAGAGTGTTCTGAACTTAGCCCTAATTGTTTACCCTATACTTGCTGAATTTGAATCTTTCCTTATTAGTCATACACTGATTTCTTTCCTTATCTGTTACTTGTTATTACCGTTTGAATTAATTCCCTTAACTTAAGGGAGTACTTGTCCTGATTTTGCTCTAATTGATTCTGAGTTCCATAATTACTATGCTACTATGATTCTTACCTTATTTTTATCTAATTTCAAACTACTATATATACACACTCTCTCATTAACACAAAGGAGACGAACATTTTTGTTCAAAAATCTCTCTCTCACACTTATACTTTCTGCTCTCTCTTTTGTGCTACTTGCTATTATTCTGAGTTAGCCGGCTGCAAGCTAAGGCTAACTATTGTGCTCTCCTGCTCCTTCACTTTTGTTTACTGTCTTCTTTACTGGTATGTGCTAGTTTCAATTCAAGTTCTAACAACAATATGGTTCTTTTATTGCTTCAGTTCATCCTGTTTCTAGTTTGCTTTTACTTATGGTTTTGCTATGAAACTTGCAGTTAATATGATTACATGATTTGCATGTTGTGTACTCCCCTTCCTCAAGATCAGTATGAATATATTACCCCCCCTCTATGTAGTCTGTCTCCATGTGATTTTGCTCTATCTAGTTCCTGGTATGAGTCTCCTTGTGAAGTAGTCTGCACTCCTGAACTTGTATGGTTCTGAGATTGATCGTAAATCATCTGGATCATATACTGAACCCCCTTAAGCATTGCTGGTTCTGTGACTATGGCTGATCAGTTGTGTCTGAGCATGTCTGTACAAATTCCTAAGACCTTTGCCTGTTATGTGTTTACAATCATGTGCTCTATATATCCCCAATCCCCATCACCCCTATATGTAGGTTCTTTCCTCCTGTTTTGGTCCTGTGAGTATTACTGATGTGTTTTTGGGCTCCATGTTTGATTTGCTGTTGTCTAATCATGTAACTCTCTCTTTTCAAAGTTGTTTTACTGCATGACTCCCTCTTTTACTCCACAAATTATTTCAAACAAACCTCCTTTTAATACTGTTTTCCTACTAAGACCTTTCATTGTGTCAAGCACTCTCACTCTACTCCTAAGTCAATAGGTTCTGCCCCCTCCAGTATGTGTACTGCCTTGGGATCCTCTTGAGAACCCTCTAAACTCAGGCATACTGAGGTTGGCCCTTCCACACTGCACTTATTCAATTTGGTTACCAAGCCTAAGTGTAAGCACTGCCCGGGATCCTTGAGATCCTTAGAGAACTTTCATGCACCAAGACTATGACATTGTCTATGGAATTTGGGCATTTGAGGCTATTGGATGCTTTGGAAATCTGGGCCTATCTGTAGGCTCCCTATAGAATAACTTCTTATTTTCTTATCTACTTATGTAACTCATTCATATGGTCTGTAATAATTTATAAACGAATATTGGGGCAACTAGTGCAGGGGGGGGGGATAGTTACATGTCTGTGGGGTAGTACGGGTAGAGATCATGCCTATAGGACTTTACATTTCGATATGATTGCCTTACCATGCCAGAAACCATGCCTATAGGACTTAACATTTTTTTGCTATGCTTGCTTTACCATGTTAAAAATCATGCCTATAGGTCTCAAGTGATTCCGTAATAGAAATCATGTTTGTAGGTGTTAAAATCAATTTAACAACTAGATACCATGCCTATAAGGAACGCCACCAGAAATTCTACCTACATATCTCAACTAGTTTAGTTTAATCAAATCAATTCGATTAACGATTAGCTCATTTCGAAACTAGTTAATTAATGTTCTATGTTCCCTAAAACAAGTTCTTTCAAAAACTGCCTCAATCTATCATTAGACAGCATGCCTATAGGGATCAAAAGAGTCTGTTTTAAAGACCTGCCTTGTTTCACTATATAAAATATAGTCATCACTATTCCGCGTATAGGCAAGCCTATAGGACGTTTTCAAATCTTGCAACTCTGAAACTGTTTCTGTGACTTAATGTTGTTCTGGCTTAACAGGTTTTCAAAAAGATTCAGTAGGCAACATGCTAGGGTCATTACTTCTGAGTTTACAAAATAAACTACATGTCTTCTGTATATTTCACTTAGACATCATGCCTTAGGATACTGCTCAACAAAAGTCCCTTATTTGTGCTTGAGTCGTGCTGCCTATGTGTATTGTTTGAGGAGGTAAACCTGAGCCTCTAATTGCTCCCTTTCATCTTATGTGCTAAAGTCCTAATTGTTCTTGCTTGTCGCTTTAGTATTTTCACCTTTAAAACCTTAGGGGTCTGTCTAGAACCACCTATAGGTAAAGGTCCTAAATCCCTCCAGGACCATTAAGAAGGGACGGGTAACAGCACGCAATAGAAATTATTGACCAACACTCGCTTTGAATGACCACTAAAGGGATGGGAAGGGTAGATATAGGATATGATGACTACGCGCTAATGTCACGTGTAGCCCCTCATTGAGGAGTGTTTACCGGACATTGTGTGGGGTGATCCTATAGGCTAATCAACCTAGGACTCCTCCTTTTCAAAATTCCTTTTTGTTTTATAATACAACTTGTCAAAACCTATGTCTTATTATTTGAGTTGTACAAACATGCCTTATTCGTTTCAAGTATTTATTTGGACTAATTCGTAAATATAAGTTCGGTCGGGACCCACAGTTGTGGACCAAGAGGGGTGCCTAGCACCTTCCCCTCAAGGTTATTTCGAGCCCTTGCCCTAAGTCTCTAGTAATGAAAACCAATCCAAGAGTTAATCTCTCTAGGTGCCCTAACGCACAATAACTCGTTAAGTGGGGAATCTTCAAATACCCAATTCCCAAAAGAAACTGAGTTATCACACCCCATGAATGTCGAAACCCGGATCTCTCTTCGCGGAGGGAAAAAGGGGGGCGTGACACCGATTTGGTCGGAATTGTCATTTTAAATAATTTTTAAAAAAACGACTGACCAAATCATCGGAATATAAGTGAAACGAGTCAAACTGACTTTTGCGCCAAAAGTTGCGACTGATTTGGCCGGAATTGAAATATGGTTAAAAAAATTTTAAAAATATATAGTTGATATTTTTTTGACAATTCTGTCGGAAATTTCCGACAATATTTTTCAATCGAAAATTTACAATTTTCTAGTAGTGTGTTAAATATTAATCATTTGAAAATAGCAGCAACACTTATCCCTCTAATGATGAATAATCTATACAATCAAATTTTACAAAATGGCCTGCAAGGGTTGGGCGAGTGATTTCCTACATGAAAGACTTGCGATCGATTCACCTCACTAGCATCCTCATCAATCAGAGTTTGTCATATTGGGTTTGCCTAGTGCGGTTTACATCTCCTATGTAGTATACGAGCCATTGTATAGTGAGCAGGTTACTCATTGTGTACCTGAAGGGCATCGGATGCGGGTTTCCCTGGGAATTTTCCAAAAAAAAACAACTTACTTAATGATGGATGATATCTATTGAATCGAATCTTATGTTAGCAAATAATGGTGTTTGGCTATTTCATGATTTCATAAATTTAGGTTTCTAATACGGTGTACTTACCTAAATCAAGAAAATATGTATGAAATGACGTACAGGTTGAATTATTTTGAATGATATTGTACTGCTCATCATGTTCCAACAATTCCAGAAATCTTCTACTAAAGAATTTTCTTGTAACCCGAGTATGTATATAATACAAGGACAAGTACACTTTTATTATATACATGGTAACTATTTCGCCTGTCGTATTTCAACCATGATGCTATGCTAATTCTTTTTCTTTTTTTGACATACCCGCATTGGGGGTAAAATATTTTCTAACAAAGGAGAAATCATATACCTAGGATTCGAACTCTAAATCTCTGGTTAAGGATGAATAAATATTTACCAATATTACCATTCCACCACAACCCTTGTTGGTCGAAACTTCAGGTTTAGTATTGTAACACAATGAATTTAAAAAAAAAAAGGGAAAAATAAAACTTGTTACATACTATACAATTAAAGAGAAATTAAAATTTTTCGAAAAAACCATAATAATATAATTAAATACAATATGTCAAGCCATCTGTATATGGTGAAACTGGTCTCAGAAGATGAGTGAATTAGAAAGCAATACGTGTTAAGGATGATCAGTCAGCAGTGATTCAACCATGTTCACATCGGATACAAACCCGTGGCCTAATAAGATATTAATACCGGATACAAACCCGTGGCCGGATTAGAAGTAATTCAAGATATGACCGTTACAAAAACGTTGCAGAAGACCCCGAGATTCCTCTCGTCTTTATTAGCTTTTATTAGGCTATGTTGTCCTTTATTACTTTTTTATTACCTTTTATTGTAACATTAATATTAGTAATCAATGGGGCATAATTGGTAGGTCATACACCACATATCTCTAGTATAAATAAAGGTTTTCATACTATTGTGAGACATCAAAAAATACTAATAGAAAAAGACTAGGAGTATTCTCTCTCAAGCTTTATATAAGTATTCTAGATTCCGGTGGCATCCTTCTGAAGCTCAGGCTTGTCTTCTCTTCAATTATCTTTAGTTTAATCACTTTGTTCTTCATTACTTTATTTTATCGGATTAATTTAAATCACGTGTCTATAAACCACATTACAAATTCAACTGTACCATTTTTTTGGTAAATCGTTTAGCGCCTACCATGGGCCATAGACAATTATGGTGTTATCTTGATCTGTTCATCATATATTAACATGCTTTAAAAGTTTTTTTTTGTTTTAAGAATACTACAGTTGTGGCACACAATAATATAAACAACTCGCTCATGTTGGAACAAACTACAACGATGAGCCCGTGGACAATCTCCATGCTGGAAATCAACGTGATGATTCAGCCAGTGAAACTCACAAGGAAGGAGATAAAAAAACTCCAGTTCACGAACATCAAAATCCTCGACATGTGAGGAGTCCAACTCCTGATGATGGGAATGATGAACACGTTGAAACGGTCAAAAATTGAGAGAGCAACAAAGGGTAATTATGGACCATCTCTCAAGACATGACCAGATAATGACTGAGCTTCAACAACCAATATCGGGGGCTTTAAATAATTTAAATGGTGGAGTTCGATTCTCTCCTGGAGTACCTATAAATCAAACGGCACTAATATCGGTAACATCGCTGCGGTGGAGGGGGGGTTTAGAACAAACAACAATCATGCATGCAGTGTTGGTAGTGGGTCTAGAAATGAAAACATCGAAAATAATTCTTTCAAAGTTGAACTCATGAGATGTATGATGGAAATAAATTCTCGAACGGATCAGAATGCTAATGAATATCATGCACGGACAGATCAGACCCCTGGAGCACCTCCGGTCCTAAAGGGTCGTCACTCGAAAAAGTATTTTCATTTGCCGTTCAAACCTAGTACAGCTCCGGATTGGATCCCAAAGAGATAAAAGATGTATGATATTCTAAAATATGATAGAACATCGGATCCACAGGAACACATTACAACTTATACAATATCTGTGAAGGGAAACAATTTGGCTTCACATTAGATCGATCAGTCTTGTTAAAGAAATTTGGCAAAACTCTAACAAAAAGGACTTTAACATGGTATTCTCTTTTATCTGAACTCTCAATTAATTCTATTGAAATGCTTGCAGTTTTTTTCATCAAAGATCACGTTGGAGCAAGGAAAGTGCAAGCTAGAAAAACCGATATATTCAGAATCGCTCAAGAAAGCTCGGAGTTGCTACGAGAGTTTGTGATCCAATTCCAAAAAGAGAGAATGTTATTGTCGGCAGTACCGGATGAATGGGCAGCAAAAGCATTTACCAAGGGTCTTAATCCCATAAGTGTCACATCCCAAACTACCCCTAGACGTGATTGGCACCCTACTAGCACGACACGCCGGGCGAACCAATTCACGTACTCTTAACCTTTTATATAAGCATTGAGAAAAATACGTACAAGTCCAAATGCATTAAAAATTATTAAATACGAAGTAATTATCCAACTAAAATCTAATGAAAACTCAAGTAATAATCCTCTAACCAAAATTTTATACTAAGACCATGGAGCATCTAAGAGACTTACAAAAGACATTATATGAATAAATGATAAAGACTCTTTTGGCAGCCTCCACGAACAATGCAGCGACTCACCTCAATAACTGAATTAACTCTAGCTAACTCGCCAGCTACTACCTCCGTCTTTACCAATAGTATCCGCATAAACATGCAGGTAAGTAGTGAGTTATACATACATATAACCCAGTAAGATACTCGACCCACCACTCTGAATACCTATGGAACAAGTGTTAGAAAATACAGACACATAAGGAGTACAGAAGTAATATGCACCAAAAACCTTTCACTATATAATTACTCTATAAGGTCCAAATAGTTATTCAGCAATAACGCTATGTATCTCGGCACAATCTGTACTAAGGACTTGTCATAAACGGGAGTGCAGGAAATTAACCAAACACTCTAACGAGTCTATGGCAGCATACATGATGCCCCAAATCTACCACGGCGGCATACACAATTCCCCAAATCTACAACGATGACATACACAATGCCCAAATCTACCACGGCGGCATACACAATGTCTCAAATATATTACAGATACAAAAAATAATTGCTAAATCCCCAACGCCATAGCACGGCGCTACGCCACAACACCACACCACGAATCACTTATTAAATAATCTTAGCTTTTTAAAAAATAATATAAATTTACAGCTGGTCAAAGAACACCAAAATTTTTCCAAGCACACGCTCGTCCCAACACATGGACCAAGCAGACAAAACATACTTTTAAAAAGTATTTTGGAAAAGCAAGCATCAAAGTTTAAAGTCTCACTTACCTCGAATTCACAATCCAAGCAGTCTGTAACGACCCGAGCCCTGATCCCCTATTTTCCAGCTTTTTCTGTATCATTTTATGCTTATGTGATTTGCCGGTAGGTTTTATTTTTGATTTCGGAGTGAATTGGAACACTTAGTTCCTAAAATGGAAGCTTAAGTTCTAGGAATTTGACCATAGTTGGAA
The DNA here is from genome assembly GCF_001879085.1 of Nicotiana attenuata. Lineage (NCBI taxonomy): Eukaryota > Viridiplantae > Streptophyta > Magnoliopsida > Solanales > Solanaceae > Nicotiana > Nicotiana attenuata. The sequence goes on from NW_017673555.1 coordinate 29,431, forward strand.
TTGTGTGAAGACGACTCCAGAATAGAGTTTTGCCGGTTCTGTTAGCTCCATTTGGTGATTTTGGACTTAGGAAAATGTCCAAATTGTGATTTGGAGGTCCGTAGTTGAATTAGGATTAAAATGGCAAAAGTTGAATTTTTGGGAAGTTTGACCGGTAGTGGACTTTTTGATATTGGGGTCGGATTTTGATTCCGGAAGTTGGAGTAGGTCCGTAATGTCAGATATGAGTTGTGTCCAAAATTAGTGGTCAATCGGACGTGATTTAATATATTTCGACGTCGGTTGTAGAAGTTTGAAGTTTCAAGGTTCATTTAGCTTGAATTGGGATGGGATTCGTGTTTTTAGCATTATTTGAAGGCTCGACTAAGTTCGTATGATGTTTTAGGACAGGTCGGTCTGTTTGGTTGAGGTCCCGAGAGCCTCGGGTGAGTTCCGGGTGGTTAACGGACTAGATTTAGACTTGGGAGAATTGCTGAAGCATTACAGCTTCTGGTGCATCTGGTTTCCTTATACGCGATCGCGTGGGATGGTCCGCGATCGCGTAGCTAATTGGTCAGAGGAAGGATTTCTTCTTCGCATTCACTGGCAGGAGTATACGAACACGTGTTGGTGTGAAGTAGTGCTTCGCGAACGTGTGGCCAAGGTCGCGTTCACGTTGTGTTTAGGAGGCTAAAGTTGGGTCACCCGCTTTGTTCATCGCAAACGAGTGGGGTCGTTCGCGATCGCGTAAATATGAGTGCTAGTGTATCGGGAACGCATGGAGTTTTCTGCGTTCGCGTAGGGTTAAATTTTGGGGCACTAAGTTGTGCTTCGCGATTGCGATGCTATTTACGCGATCACGATTAAGGAATTACCTGAGCAGATATAAACATTTCAAAATCGAGGGTTTGCTATTTTCTTCATAACTTGAGATAGAGAGCTCGGATTTAGGCGAGATTTTGAGGGATTTTCAAAGGAAACATTTGGGTAATAATTATACACTTGTTTTTGATTAATATCCACTAATGCATCATTAATTTTATTATTTAATTAAGGATTTGGATTGAAAAAATCGGGAAAAAAGTTGGAAAGTTCTTCAACCGAATTTGGAGATTTGATTGAGATTTTTGTATCAGATTTGAGTAATTTTGGTATGGGTGGACTCATGGTTGAATGGGTGCTAATATTTTGTGGCTTTTACCCGATTCCGAGATGTGGGCTCGGGTCGACTTTTTGGGACAAATTTCTAATTTCTTGCTAAAGTCTTGATTTCATTAATTAGATTAGTTTCTTATAGTTATATATATGGTATGTAATTTCTTTTGGCTATATTTGGGCCATTCAGAGTCGGAAAGTCGAGGAAAAGGTATCCTTATTGCTTGATTGAGCTTGGTTTGAGGTAAGTGGCTTGTCTAACCTTGTGTGGGGGAAATCCCCTTAGGATTTGGTACTAATGTAACAATTTGTGATATGTTAGTGCCGTGTACGCGAGGTGACGAGTGCGCGGGCTAATTGTTAAAAACCCAGTTTTTACCGAATAGTAACCTGCTTAATTTGGACGGAGCTATCCCAACATGTGTAGTTACCATATTTAGCCTAATATCGTATGCCTACGTGTCTTAAGTGCCTATTTTAAATCTGTGCAGCATGCTTAGTTGAATTCCTGCTCTTTCTTTGATTTGTATTTAGTCTTAAACTGTAACATTCTTGTTGTTAACTGCTATTCCCATCGGTTTCGAGCTATGTGTTTACTTTTGGGACTACGAGGCGGTACCTCGAGAGATCCCCTATTGCATATTTACTTTTGGGACTACGAGGTGGTACCTCAGTAGATCCTATGTCGCATATTTACTTTTGGACTGTGAGGCGGTACCTCGGGAGATCCCCCGTTGCATATTTACTTTTGGGACTATGCGGCGGTACCTCGGGAGATCTTCTGTTGAGTATTTACTTTAGGGACTACGAGACGGCATCTCGTGAGCTCCCTTGTTGTTTATCCCTATGTGTTGCGCTATTTTCTTTCTGTAATTTCTCCTTGTTAAATTTCCAACATCTTATTATATTGTTATATCTTCTGTCTTAAAATAACATATTCTAGTAGGGCCCTAACCTGTCCTCATCACGACATCTTACGGAGGGAGATTTGGGTCGTGACAAGTTGGTATTAGAGCTCTAGGTTCATAGGTGTTATGAGTCACAAACAGGTAAAGTAGAGTCTCGCAGATCGGTACGGAAATGCCTGTACTTATCTTCGGGAGGCTATGGAACTGTTAGGAAAATTTCACTTCTTTGATTCCATGTCATGCAAAATTGTTGACTTCGGAGTTCTAAACTTCTGTCTTTCTATCCTCTCACAAATGGTAAGGAAACCTATAATCGGATCATATGACCAGGTACCCGCACACCCTACTAGAGCCGCGAGAGGCCAGGGCCGGGGTAGAGGCTAAGGACGTCCACATGGTGCAGCCAGAGCACCCGCACGAGCTACTAAAGAGGAGCCACCAGTAGCTCCAGTCGGAGAGCAGTCACCTGAGAGGCTTGTTACAGCAACCAGCTCTTCAGGAGACCCTTGCACAGTTTCTGAGCATGTTTGGCACGTTGGCTGAGGCAGGGTTGATCCCACTTGCTCCTGCCACATCTCAGGTCATAGGAGGAGCACATACCACCGCCGCCCGTACCCCAGAGCAGCGGGTTCAGGTCAACCAGGTTTCAGAGGTCATACATGTGCAGCCGGTAGTCCCAATTCGTCCCGAGGTTAAGGCAGAAGTTTTTGAGGAGGAGCAGCTCAGGCTCGAGAGGTACACAAAGTACCACACTCCTACTTTTAGTGGCCTGTGGTTAGAGGATGCCTAGGGTTTTCTTGTGGAGTTCCACCGTATCCTACATACTATGGGTGTAGCGGAGTCTAGTGGAGTCTCTTTCACTACGTTCCAGCTTAGAGGAGCTGCCTATCAGTAGTGGTGCGCATATGAGTTGGGTAGTCCGGCTAAGGCAACTTCATTCACTTGGACTCAGATCTTGGATATGTTCTTAAGGGAGTATGTTCCCCAGAGTCTCAAACATGCATGGCACGCAGAGTTTGAACATTTGCGCCAGGGTTCTATGACTTTGTCAAAGCATGCGGTTCGCTTCAGTGATTTGGCTAGACATGCACCAGCCTTTGTTGCTACAGTTCGAGAGAGGGTCCGTCGATTTATCGAGGGGCTCAACACAGTATGAGAATTAGCATGGCCCCAGAGTTGGAGATGGACATCGCATACCAGCAAGTAGTGGGGATTGCTACAAGACTAGAGGGTATGCTAATTCGGGAGGGGGAGGAGAGAGGCCAAGAGGTCTCGAGAGTCTGGCACTTATAGTGGTACTCGTGCCCCAGCTGCAGCTCATCATGGTAGGGGTTATGTGAGTCTCCTTGTTCATTCAGCACATCCAGCCACCAGTGGTATTCTGGCCACTCCTAGGCCCCAGGATTCTTATTATGCACCGCCATTATCTAGTGCACCTCCTACACGGAGTGCTTTCAACGGTCAGTACAGCCGACCTGGACCGAGACAACCATAGTAGCCATTCCCTCCGAGATATTGTTTTGAGTGTGGAGACACTCTTCATATGGTGAGGGATTGGCTCAGACTTAGGAGGGGTGCACCTCCATAGGCTACTCAAGCACCGCGTTCTCCCCCGGGTCCCCAAGATATGATTACAACACCAGCTACCACTCCACCTACTCAGCCAACTCGAGGTGGAGGTCGGGCAGGTAGAGGTCGCCCTAGAGGGGGAGGCCAGGCCAGATATTATGCCCTTCCTACTCATACAGAGGCAGTTGCATCCGACTCTGTCATTATAGGTATTGTTTCGGTCTGTCATAGAGATGTGTCAGTCTTATTTGTTCCAGGCTCCACTTATTCTTATGTGTCATCTTATTTTGCTCAGTATTTGGGCGTATCCCGTGATTCTTTGAGTTTTCCTATTTATGTGTCTATACCCGTGGGAGATTCTATTGTTATTGACCGTGTGTATCGGTCGTGTTTGCTCATTCTTAGTGGTTTTGAGACCAGAGCCGATTTATTATTGCTCAGTATGGTAGACTTTGATATTATTTTGGGCATGGACTGGTTGTCGCCCTATTATGCTATTCTTGATTGTCACGCCAAGACCGTGATGTTGGCTATGCCTGGATTACCACGGTTAGATTGGAGAGGTATAGATTACACTCCTAGTAAAATTATTTCATTTCTAAAGGCTCAACGAATGGTTGAGAATGGGTGTGATGTGTATCTAGCTTATGTGAGAGATGCCAGTATTGTACCCCTATAGTTGAGTCAGTTCCAGTAGTGAGGGATTATTCAAATGTATTTCCAGTAGATCTTCTGGGCATGCTGCCCGACAGGGATATCGACTTTGGTACGGATTTGTTTCGGGGCATTCAGCCTATCTATATTCCTCCATATCGTATGGCTCCTCTTGAGTTGAAGGAGTTGAAGGAACAGTTACAAGAATTGTGCCTAGTGTGTCATCTTAGGGTGCCCTAGTCTTGTTTGTGAAGATGAATGATGGTTCTATGCATATGTGCATTGATCATCGCCAGTTAAACAAAGTTACCATGAAGAACAAGTATCCATTACCTCGTATTAATGACCTATTTGATCAGTTACAGGGTTCCAGAGTGTTTTCCAAGACTTACTTAGGTTCAGGTTATCATCAGTTGAAGAATCGGGAGCCAGATATCCCGAAGACTGATTTCAAGACTCGGTATGGTCACTACGAGTTCCTTGTGATGTCATCTGTGCTGACCAACACCCCAGCAACATTCATGCATTTTATGAACAGTGTATTCCGGCCCTATCTTGACTCATTCATTATTGTGTTAATTGACGACATTTTGGTGTACTCCCGGAGTTGGGAAGATCATGAGCAGCACCTGAGGACTGTGCTTCGGACCTTGAGAGAAAAGAAGTTATAAGAAAAATTCTCAAAGTGTGAGTTCTAGCTAGATTCGGTGGCATTTTTGGGTCACATAGTGTAGAGTAAAGGGATCAAGGTGGATCCAAAGAAGGTTGAAACAGTGCAGAGTTGGCCCAGATCGTCCATAGCTACGGAGATTGGAGTTTTCTTTGTTTGCCAGGGTATTACCGTCGTTTTGTAGAGGGTTTCTCATCTATTTCAGCACCTATGACCAGGCTGACCCAGAAGGGTGCTCCATTTAGGTGGACAGAAGAGTGTGAGGATAGCTTTCAAAATCTCAAGACAGCTTTGACTACGGCCCCAATATTGGTATTATCTACGGGTTCAGGGTCTTATACTATATATTGTGATGCACCGTAGATTGGTCTCGGTACGGTGTTTGTTGATACCCAATATTTCCCATAATATTTTGAAACTGTGCTTTGGCACCAATTAGTATTTTTCATACAATTTCTGCATTTTTAAAATATTTTAATTAACTTATCCCAGCATTTATTTATAAAAACAATCATTGATAGTTCTATTATAATTTTTGTGGCTTAATTTTATCATTTGCATTTGTATTATGTTTCCATTATTGCACAAATAGCCATATTTGTATTTTTAGGATGCGATTGCAATTATTTTGCAATTATAGCCTATGCATGCATTACTAGATTATTTTTACCAGAAAATAGCCTTTTATATTTTTAAATATTATGTAATTACTTTAAATATTTCCATGCATGAAAATCATTATTTTTAATTTATTAACCATTTTTAAAAATTGTTTTGGCAGTTAATTACGTATTTGAATAATAGCCCCTTTTTCATTTGAAATCTAGCCTATTAACTAGCCCAATTTTAACCCAAAATATACCCAGCCCAAACCTAGCATCTACCCGACCAACTTCTTGCCAAATCCTGGCGGTTGATCATTTTGATCAATGGTCCAGATTTCCCCTTCCTAAAATAAACCAACCTATACCCCCCAAACCCTAATCATTCTAACACCCTCCCCCGACGTTATCTAATCCCCTCTTCTCTCAAATGCTCTCAAGTCTAAACCCTAATCCACCATCGCCGGCACACATGTATGGCCATTCATGGTGGTTTCTCACCACCCCAGGCCTTTAACGGCATCTCCTATGCTGGTATCATCATCTCTAGGGTCCTCAAGGGACCAGGGTTAGTCTGCTTACGCCTTTGGTCTTTGCTCGTCTGTTTCAGGCTGTTCCGGTTCGATTTGAGTAAGATCTTCCTATGTCTATGGATTTCTAAGCTTGCTTCTTCACCTCTGTGTTGTTCTTCTCGAAACCCTAATTTTTACCCTTTGAACTTCTCAGATCTGTATAAGATCTGAGATGGATCGAGCCTATTTCATATGAGTTTTACAAGAACCTTCTGATTTTCGAATGGTTTTCCATTTTTTCTAAACTAGGGTTTCCCGATAATTTCTTTCTCCAAAACGTTTGATAATTTTGAGTGTTTAATCTTCTGTTTCTTATGTGTTTTAACTGATTTCATAAGGTTTGCTCCAACCCTAACTCGTTTATGCCAAAAGCCCTAATTTTTTTTAAAATTTTTGTTTGGTTTCTGAGTTACTTATGTACTGACTTTGTCCTATGCTTTGGTTCCTGTAATTGTTCTTTAGCCTAATTCGATGTCTTGTGATTTTTATCCTAATGTGCCTCTCCTAAGGTTCTTGGTTCAATTTTTTTACTGATTCTATGTGTCTATATTCATTTTTTGCCTATTCATGGTAAACCTATATTTTCACCCTTTAATGAGTGTTGATTTGAATTCCTGATTTATCAATCTGTTTCCTGACTATTCCTTTCTTGCCTTATCTGAAAATTGTCTGCGATACTTGCTGACTCTTTGCATCATTCTTTCCTTAACTAAACCCTTGACTCTCTATTCTGAAGTTCTTTGTTTTAATTTGAATTCCTTTCCTTAATAAGATCTATGATTCTTACTTCTCTACTCGGTCTGATTGAACCTATTGCCTTAATTAGTTCCTGTCATTACCGTTGGTTGATTTTCCTTAATTAAAGGAGAAAACTATGCTGAATCTTCATGTAATTGATTCTGAAATTCCTTAATTACTGATTGTTGATTGCTTTACCTTATTTGCTCTACTCTTGAGCTACTATATAAACTCTCTTTATTTTAACCTCTGCACACGAAAACTAGTTCCTCCACACTCTCACACTCACAAAAGCTCTCTATTCTCTTATGTTACTTGCAATTCTCACTAATCTAGCTGGCTGTAAGCCAAGGCTGGCTATTTGCATCATCTTTGCTCTATACTCTGTATTCTCTCCTTGACTGCTATGTCCTGATTCAATTCACATTCCAAAACTATGTGTTTTCTTTGTTGCTGCAGTTCATTAGTTGTGATTTCCAGTTCTATTTGCTATTCTACTATCATATGCTCAATGTGTAACCAGCATGCTTAGATTACACTTCCTAATTACTGTATCACTCAGAATGTTTAAGTTTGTTCTGTTAAAAGCTATAACTAGTATACTGTTTAGCATGCCCAATCCTGCTTTAGATGATTGCGCGAATCCTATTCCTTCACTAGTATGTCCAAGCTGCATTGTTTGTTTACTGTCTCACCCAGCATGTCTCAATTCTGCTTGTTCTATATGTGATTAGTATTTCTAAAACTTTGAATGCTTCATGAAGTGTTTGTCTAGTTTGTTCATCTAAGTCTTACCTACTCTACTTCACTAATGAGATCCTGTTAAGATATCTAGCCCTTTCAGAGGTACTCTAGTTGTGTGTATTGGTCATGTCTAAGACCTATGTGTTCTCAACATATCTTTGCTGTAATATTTGTAACTAACTTGTCAATGCCACAACTTCTTGAGGAATCTGTGTATTTGTTTGCTATCACAAAGGTGCATTCTATGCGTCCCCTACCCATGCCTCCTTGTGTGAAGTCTGTTTGCCAAAGTGTTTTCTGAAACTGTTCTGGGACTGGTGTTCTGATTTCATGTTCTTTTTCATGCTTTTCCAACTACTGTTTTACTCAAACCAGTACAGGTTTTCAGAAAACTCTTTTCATTCCTAAGACCTTCTTTTATACTGTTTACCAAACTCTTTCAATCATTATGCACTCTCACATTACTCTTAGATTACTAAGTCCTGCTCCTCTGGTATGTGTACTGCTTTGAGACCCTTGAGATCTCTCAGTAGTCTGGTATATCAGGGCTGGCACTTCCACACTGCACATAAATCAGTTCTTACTTGAGAAAGATCTGGGTGTGAGCACTGCCCGGGATCCTTGAGGTCCTTAGAGAACTCTAACACACCTAGACATGAAATTGGATGTGGAATTTTGGGCACTTGAGACTACTGAAGGCTTGGAAATTACCTTGGGCCTACTTCAGGCTCCCTATAGTTTAATGTATTTTAATATTTATGTAATTCATTCAATTCTTAGTCTGTAATAATTAATTGTAATTGGGGTGACTAGTGAAAAGGGAGGGTAGTTGTATATTGTGGGTAAAGTTGGGTGGATAACATGCCTAAGGGTTTACTTTGATTTACATGTGTTGTATTAGACAATCTGCCTATAGGATTTAACTTTGGTCAAATAAATTCTGCTTGTTTCACCTTATGTTTAATTAGAAATCATGCCTATAGGATCTAAATCAGCTTTAATCAGATCTAAAATCAGTTTAACTTATGTTTGTAGATTCTAAATCGGTTTAATTAACTAACCTACTCGTTTCTTCAACAACGTGTTAATCAATATCATTAGAAAGCATGCCTATAGGATTCAAATTGCCCGTTTAAAATTTCTTACTGTTTTACTGCATTCTTGATCAATGATTAGATACCATGCTCATAGGACATCACCATTATATGCCTAGGCAAGCTTGTAGGGCGACTAAAATTCTGCAAACTCTAAAACTACGCCTTGTTATTTGAGATTGCTCATATTCAACATGTTTAAAAAAAATCAGTAGGTAAATGGATTCAGTTCTTTTACACTTTGGTCTTAACTCAATATTGCATATTCTCTGCTCACCTAGATATCCTGTTCTAGAGTTCCCTCTTAAATGTCTGAAAACTGTTGTTTGAGACATGCACTTACTTGTTCTGTTTGTGGAGGTAAAATATGAGCGTTTAATTGTTTCCTCTTTAATGCAGTCCTAATTGTTTTTGGTTGACGCCTAGATTTTCTCCTTTGAGCACCTTAGGATGATCTAGAACTACCTAAATTAGAGGTCCTAAATACCTCCAGGGCTACAAGGAAGGGAGGGGTAATGCACGCATAGGATATCTTTCAAGGTTGCTAGAACGTTTTAGGCTATGACCAAGGGGAGGAAATTGGGTAGTAAGGATATGATGACTATGCGCTAATGTCACGTGTAGCCCCTCATTGAGGAGTGATTACCGGGCATTGTGTGGGTATGATCCTGTAGGCTAACCAACCTAGGACTCCTCTTTCCCAACTCCCGTTGTTTAAATGAGTTTAGTTTTCTTTACATATATGCAAGTTGTTCAAACCTCTCTCTTGCTCCCATTACATGAATCATACATGTGTTTAGAATGTAAAAACATGCTTTTATTTGCGAATATTTGTTGAAATTGCTTACTTGCTAAAAGACTAATTCACATAGTTTATGTTCGGCTGGGACCCACCGTTGTGGACCGCAAGGGGTGCCTAACACCTTCTCCTCAAGGTTATTACAAGCCCTTACCCTAATCTCTGGTGATGCAAACTAATTACATGAGTTAACCGCTCTAGGTGCCCTAACACATTATAATCCGTTAGGTGGCGACTCTTCAAATACCCAAATCCCAAAAGGAAACGAGTCAATTCCCTATAAGTGTCGAAACCCGGACTTTTCTCCGCGAGGAGACAAAAAAGGGGGCGCGACAGCATGACGACTCTACTGGGGATATTTAGGCTCTTACCATAACGAACTTGCTTTTGTGAATTAGTCCAAGCATGCCTTATACCGTACCCTTTCCCCTTATTTGAATCTAACTGTCTATTTTTAAAGCATTTATGATTCTTTTATTCCTGAAACTGACTTGTCTCTTTGTTTCCTTTCTGTAACTAACTTTCAATTATTTAAATACTGCATTTATTATTTTCTTACGTGCAAATACTTGACAACATGTTATTTATTGTTGCATAAATCATGCTCCACATCATATTCCACTCGTGCATATTAAATCCTATAGCAACGCTTGATGAGTGGTTACGCTCTTCCAATTTATTACCCTTAAATTCGGAAAGGCTTATTTGCGGTAAAACTAGTCGATCAGCGGTGCAGTCGACGGTTCCGTGCCTTTCCCCCTCAAGTTGTCCGCTTGAGGGTACCAGTCTAGACCCCTATAGTAACCCTACTCTGATCGTAATTGTGCATGCATCATAGTTAAACCTAGTGGGATTAATATGTTGTCCACATAATAATCCTTTAAGACGATCCTTATCCAAAAGTCCACTGGGGTTTCCATAATCCCAACGGACACAGCCACATTTTGTGCATTAATTTGGAGAACTAAATGCCAATATGCTAATCATGAATGTACAAATAGTCGAGTCTGGTGGGGGAGAAGGGCCTAACCTTTTGTTTTGCAGAAAATAAGGCACGAGGTCCCCAGATTCGGCATGGTCAGCAACATTCCACCATTGCTACTAGATTGGTGGGAGGACCTTTCCTCAAGTGACAAGAAACACGTAAGAAGCACTTGGGCAATTTACCTTCTCTACTAGACATTTAACCAAACAATAGGTTGATCGAGGATGCCACTTTGTTCTGGGATAGTGAAAGGGCTATGTTCCGTTTCGGCGACATAGAAATGACACCACTCCTAGAAGAAATTGGGGGACTTGCGGGATTGGCTTGGGATAGCCCTGGGTTATTGGTATCGGAGAACCGTATTGGTAAAGGGTTTTTAAAGATGATGGGGCTAAAGAAAAATGCTGACCTGGAATGCTTGAAGAAGTCCTACATACCCTTCGAATACCTGTATGAGAGATATGGCCATTGCAAGTCCTACCGTACCTTCCATGACGAGCTTTCTATCACTTCTCTGGGCCACATCCACCGCAAAGTATTTGTGTTCATTGTGTGCTTCTTGGGCCTGATAGTATTCCCAATGAAATGGGAAAGAATCCATACTAGGTTGGCCATGGTCGCCAAGACTTTGATGGAAGGGATCAATGGACAAACATACACTATAGTCCCCATGATCATAGCCGACATCTACAGGGCTCTGGAGCGCTGTCAAAGAGGGATCAAGCATTTCGAGGGTTGTAACATGTTGCTGCAGTTGTGGTTATTAGAACATCTTCAAAGGGGTCACTATCGCCAAGAATTTCCGTGAAGGGCTAGGCGATAGTGACCCCTAAGATAATATAAAAGTAAGTCACTATAGGCTAGATTTATTTGCTTTCCTAAAATGTAATAAGGCCAAGTGCCAATAGTGACTTTCTTTTCTATTATCTTAGTGTCGTTTTGGGATTCGTGTATTTTTCATATTATGAAATGAGGCATTTGCTGGCATCTAAAGTTCTCCAAATCTATTTGTCGCTAGGCCTACCTTGGGCACAACGAGGCTCCCAAATTAGGACACGAATTTACATTCTCGCAATATGTGTTTAAATACTGCAAACATTTCAGAACCCTTACTGACTTGTCTACTTTTTTTGTTTTTCTTTGTTCTTTATTTCCATCCCCTAAGGTTGGTTCGCTCATACTGGCATCATCAGCATATCACACCAGATCTTGAGGCCCTCCACCTCCTCCTCCTCCAAGCAATACAAAAGGCAAAGGAAAAGCAAAAATGGACGACTTAAGTGGTATTCGAAAAGAGAATGTGGAGAACACAGAAACTTCAGACGGCCGGAGTACTCCGGCACCAAATGATCTAGTCTTGAGACTGGAACAAAAAATATTGGAGCCACAAGGAGAGCTTGAGCAAGTCCAAAACTTGGCGAACTTATACCTCACTTTGAATGCTCTCGACATTAACCAACAAAACACGAAAAACCCAGCACCTCCCCAAACACACACCGAACTAACATCCACAAAACCCTCCTGCACCGCATCAATATGCAACCCCACCTCAGAATCTCAATCCCTTACCGGTACCAACTCCGCCACAACACCACCACCAATCTATCCGGTACCCACCAACCGCCACTTACCACACTCCCCAAAACATACCACAACCCATTCCCGATCCTCAAAACTCAACCAATGACCATCACTACACCCAAGTCCCTGGCACTCATCAAAACAACCCCATATATGTGGAGACCATACCTCACTCTACTCAACCAACTTCCTATACACCAAAATCAGCTGAGAAGGACCTGCTCATCAAGAACATGGCCGAAGAACTCAAGAAATTAACAAGTCGGGTTTAGGGTGTCGAAGGCGGCAAAGGGATAGAGGGTTTGAATTATGAAGACCTATGCATACAGCCGGATGTAGAACTGCCAGAGGGGTACAAACCTCCTAAGTTCGAGATGTTTGACGGTACAGGTGACCCCAGGGTTCATCTGAGGACCTATTGTGACAAGCTTGTCGGGGTCGGAAAAGATGAAAAGATCTGGATGAAACTCTTCATGAGGAGTCTTACTGGAGATGCTTTGTCCTGGTACATCAGCCAGGATCCCAAGAAATGGTCCAATTAGGTAAGTATTGCATCAGATTTCATGGACCGATTCAGGTTCAACACAGAAAACGCACCAGATGTTTTCTACATCCAGAATCTCAAGAAGAAACCCATCGAGACTTTCCGCGAGTATGCTACTCGTTGGAGGTCGAAAGCGGCCAAGGTCAGACCATCTTTGGACGAGGAACAAATGAACAAGTTCTTCGTTAGAGCACAAGATCCGTAATATTATGAAAGGTTGATGGATATTAAAAACCATAAATTCTCTAATATCATCAAACTTGGGGAAAGAATCGAGGAAGGCATCAAAAACGGGATGGTAACGATTTTCGAGGCATTATAGGCCACAAATAAGGCATTGCAATCGGGCGGCATATCAAAGAAGAAAGACGTTGGGGCAGTAATGGTGGCTCAGTGCCCGAAATCTCCACTTACCTATCGAACACCTCTACCCACATATCAAATACCTCCATCCACATACCAAGCACCACCACCTACATATCAACCATCATCTCCTAGATATTCCCAACCAGCCACTGTCTATCATAACTCCCAACCATCTCATTTCCAGTCACCTCCGACTCGCTAAAATTATCCAAGACCAAGACCAATTTTGACCGCAAGCCACCCAGAAAATACACCGCTATCACTGAACCCATTGACCAGCTGTATGAAAGGTTGAGAGCCGCAAGTTACATCACTCCTGTTCCCACTGTGACATTAGAGAATCCATCTCAATGAGTCAATCCTAACAAAACTTGTGCGTACCATTCCGATATAAAGGGGCACACCACTGACGAGTGTCGAGCATTGAAAGATAAGATCCAGACGTTGATTGACAACAAGGTCATACAGGCAAAGGAAGCCACACCCAATGTTCGCAACAACCCTCTCCTTGATCATAAAGGTGGTGGGGTACATGTGATAGAAACAAACAAAGAATAGGACCCTGAGGGGTCGATTTGGCTTATTCGGGAAGGTGATGACTTTAAACCCTCAGTCACACTCACTCCCATTGTAGTACAGACTCAGTCACCAATCGAGGTTGAGGTAGCTACATCAGTTCCATTCGAGGTAGACGTGGCTCCACCTGCGGCCACCCTGCTCCGTTTGAAGTAGAAGTGGTCACACCTTTCATGGTGACAGTATCAACTACACCTCCTTTCAATTCAAAAGCAATTTCTTGGGATTATGTTACCGAAGCTCGGCGAAAAGGGAAGGCAAAGGTAGAGGAATCTGATGCTGCACAAGGAATGACTAGGACCGGAAGAGTCTATACACCTGAACACCTGGGAGGACCAAGTAAGGATGCCACTGCCAAGCAGCCTGTCATTGATACAGGGCCAGATGACCTTTGGAGGAAAGTACAAGCAAAGGAGTATTCTATCATTGATCATTTGAACAAAACCCCAGCTCAGATATCCATCTTGTCATTGTTGCAAAATTCAGAAGCACACAAAACGCTTTGATGAAGGTGTTGAGCGAAGCTTATGTGCTCAATAATACCACAAGCGGAGAAATGGCTAACATGGTGGGACAGGTGTTGAAAAGTCACAAAATCACTTTCCACGAGGATGAGTTGCCGCCTGAGGGTTTGAATCAAAATAGGGCACTGCACATCACAGTGTGATGCGAAGACTACTTCATTACCAGGGTCTTGATTGATGGAGGATCCAGTCTCAATATTTGCCCATTGACAACACTGAAGAGGTTGGGCAAAGGCCTATACAAGATACGAGAAGGGACCATGAACGTGAAGGCTTTTGATGGTCTCAAAGAGCTACCATCGGAGAGATTAATCTCTGCCTGCAAATGGGGCCTACATGGTTCGATGTCGAGTTTCAGGTGCTGGACATATCTGCATCCTACAATCTGTTGTTAGGACGACCATGTATACACGCCGCTGGGGCTGTGGCATCAACCTTGCATCGGCAGTAAAGTTTGAATGGAACCATCAGGAGGTGATCATTCGTGGGGACGGGAGTAACCCCATTTACACCAGCCAAACCATCCCGGTTATTGAAAACAGAAGAAGGCTAGGAGGGGAAACATACCATCACATTGAACGTGTCAACGACGTTGAGAAAGACAAATGGTGGAGTCGCAGAATAGAAAGCATACTGGCATGGTCTGGGTATGAACCCGGTAAAGGGCTTGGGAAAAACCTCCAGGGTATTACTAAACCGATACAACTGAAGGGTCATTTCACTACCTTTGGGCTCGGATATCAGTACACCTGGAAAGAGTATAATGATTGGTCGCCTCCATGGCGCGGACCTTATTACGCTCTCGAGCAACCGTTGCCACACCTGGATCAAGCTTTTCACCAAACTGACACAATATGGGGAACTGCAGAACAAGAGGCATTAGGTGGGCTGAAGAATCTGTTCTTGGAAGACGAAGACATGGACTGCAGTTCAATAATTGAGGAAGAGGAGGAAGAAGGCCTCATTATTCAGACTATGGAGAAGGGAGCTGTTCTCAGGAACTGGACCGCCACACCATCCCGGGCCCGCCGAGTCCCTGGGTAGCTTGGCATATTTTATTTCTATAGCCATTCTAGGCATTTAAGATTTTCAGTAGCTTTGTTTTAAAAAACTTATTTGCTTCAAAATAAATGCTCGATTCATCAAGCCGTACTTGTCTGGATGATTTTTGTTTTCCAGTTTTAATCAAATGCATTGCTCTTTATTATTCATTATTATTTTCTACACTTTTTCTTTCTACAACGTTATTATTACTTTTCCTGATGAACCGGCGACTGTGACATGTAATGAGGCAATGCAATATGAGGATAGTGATTCGGATGAAGAAGACGAGATACCCGAGGAAGTTGTCAGGGAGGTTGAAAACTTTGAGAATAATCCTAAGTCCAATCTGGACGAAACTGAAGCAGTAAACTTAGGGGACGCCGAGACCGTTAAGGAGACTTGCATCAGCATTCACTTGTCACCAATAGAGAAGGAAGAATACATTCGTTTCTTAAAGGAGTATAAGGACATTTTCGCATGTTCATATGATGACATGACCGATTTGAGCACGTCCATAGTGGCTCACAAGTTACCTACTGATCCAATTTGTCCGCCAGTGAAGCAGAAACTCAAAAAATACAAACCAGATATGAGCCTAAAAATCAAGGAGGAGGTTACTAAGCACATCAAAGCCAAAGTTCTCAGGGTGGTTGAGTACCCAACCTGGTTAGCCAACATTGTGCCAGTTTCGAAGAAAGATGGGAAAGTCAGAGTATGTGTTGACTATCTAGATATAAACAGAGCAAGTCCCAAGGACAACTTCCCCTGCCGAATATACACATCCTGATCAGCAATTGCGCCAAGCATGAACTCCAATTCTTTGTAGATTGCTTCGCGGGTTATCACCATATCTGGATGGATGAAGAAGACGCAGAGAAAATAGCTTTTATAACACCATGGGGGCTATACTGCTACAAGATGATGCCATTTGGTCTAAAGAATGCTGGGGCTACCTACATGAGAGCCATGACAGCCATCTTCCATGATATGATACACAAAGAAATAGAGGTGTATGTGGACGACATCATTATCAAATCCAAGAGAGCCGCAGATCACATAGCAGACTTGAGAAAGTTCATTGACAGGTTAAGGAGGTACAACTTAAAGCTGAACCCCGCAAAGTGTGCATTCGGGGTTCTCGTAGGAAAATTATTGGGATTCATCATCAGCCATCGACGGATCGAGCTAGATCCGTCTAAAGTCAAGGCTATTCAGGAGTTACCGCCGCCAAGGAGCAAAAAGGACGTGATGAGCTTCCTAGGGCGTCTCAACTATATCAGTCGCTTCATAGCACAGTCCACAGTCATATGTGAACCCATCTTCAAGATGCCGAGGAAAGATGCGGAGACAAGCTGGACCGAGGATTGTCGGAAAGGTTTTGACAAGATCAAGGAGTACCTGTCCACACCACCGGTATTGGTCCCGCCAGAGCCGGGACGGCCTTTGCTACTCCATCTATCTGTATTGGAAGGAGCCTTCGGATGCATTCTGGGACAACATGATGAGACAGGGAGAAAGGAGCAAGCCATATACTTCTTGAATAAGAAGTTCACACCTTACGAAGCACGGTACTCTCTGTTGGAACGCACTTGTTGTGCTTTGACCTGGACAGCCCAAAAGTTGAGGCATTACTTCTGTGCCTATACCACATACCTCATATCCAGGATGGACCCTTTGAAGTATATATTTCAGAAACCCATGCCGACTGGAAAGTTGGCCAAATGGCAGATACTGTTAAGTGAGTCTGATATCCTCTACGTAACTCAAAAGGCAGTCAAAGGACAAGATTGGCGGACCATCTTGCTGAAAATCCAGTGGGAGGAGAATACAAACCCTTGAAAATGTATTTTCCTGATGAAGAGGTGTCATTCGTAGGAGAGGACATTACTGAAGCATACGACGGTTGGAGGATGTTCTTCGACGGAGCTGCAAATTTCAAAGGGGTAGGCATTGGAGCGGTTTTGGTATCAGAAACAGGTCAACGTTATCTAGTATCTGCTAAACTCAGATTTCCCTGCACCAACAACATGGCAGAGTATGAGGCCTGCATACTAGGACTCAACATGCCAGTCGACTTGAATATTCAGGAGCTGCTGGTAATTGGTGATTCATATTTGCTTATGCACCAGGTACAAGGAGAGTGGGCCACCAAGAATTCCAAGATATTTCCATATCTGCACCATGTGCAAGAATTGAGAAAGAGGTTCACAAAGATAGAGTTTCGGCATGTACCCAGAATTCAGAATGAGTTTGCCGATGCATTGGCCACCTTGTCATCTATGATACAGCATCCGAACAAGAATTTCATTGATCCCATCCCAGTAAGAGTCCATAATCAACCGGCTTACTGTACTCACGTCGAGGAAGAGACAGATGGAAAGCCTTGGTTCCACGACATCAAGGAGTATTTGACAAAAGGAGAATATCCGGAGCATGCAAACCACACTAAAAAATGCACACTCCGGAGATTATCCAATCACTTCTTCCACAGCGGAGGAAATTTGTACACGAGAACTCCCGATTTAGGACTGCTAAGATGTGTCGACGGAAAAGAGGCTTCTAAGCTACTTGAGGACATACATGCTGGGACCTGCGGCCCACACATGAATGGTTTTGTCTTAGCCAAGAAGATACTTAGGGCCGGTTATTTCTAGATGACTATGGAGACAGATTGCGTCCGGTATGTCCGCAAATGCTACCAATGTCAAGTGCATGCCGATATGATAAAGTGCCGCCGAATGAGCTCAATGCAACAAGTTCACCTTGGTCGTTCGCCGCCTGGGGAATGGATGTCATCGATCCTATCGAGCCCACTGATTCAAACGGGCACAGGTTTATTCTAGTGGCCATTGATTACTTCACAAAATGGGTAGAGTCTGCATCTTACAAAGTTGTAACCAAGAAAGTCGTCGCAGACTTTGTCAGAGATCGTATTGTTTGCCGGAGTTCCCGAGTCCATTGTTACTGATAATGCCGCCAATCTTAACAATGATCTGATGAAATCCATGTGTGAAACTATCAAAATCAAGCACAAGAATTCCACAGCCTATAGACCTCAGATGAATGGAGTCGTAGAAGCCGCCAACAAAAACATCAAGAAGATACTAAGGAAGATGGTAGAAAACCACAAACAATGGCACGAGAAGCTACCCTTCACTTTGTTGGGATACCACACCACAGTCCGCATATCAACCGGGGCAACTCCCTACATGCTTGTTTATGGTACCCAAGTTGTCATCCCAGCCGAGGTAGAGATTCCTTCTTTAAGAATCATATAGGAGGCTGAACTCAGCGATGCAGAACAATTAGCCCTTATCGATGGAAAGAGGATGAACGCAGTATGCTACGGTCAACTTTATTAGGATAGAATGTCCAGAGCTTTCAACAAAAGGGTCAAACCAAGGCAATTTGCACCAGGACAGCTGGTGCTGAAGAAGATCTTCCCACATCAAGATGAAGCCAAAGGGAAATTCTCTCCCAACTAGCAAGGTCCGTACATGGTTCATAGGGTGTTGACAGGAGGATACGGAGAAATTTGGCCAAAACCAATTAATTCAGACGCAGTCAAAAGATATTATGCTTAGCTATTTACATTTACTCATCTGATGTAATTGAACTACGCTTGACCTGATTCCCATTTAAGAGGGGATACGTAGGCAGCCTTATAGGTTCGGTCATATCATAATAAGATTTCCATTTTTCCCAAAAATCAGAAACTGGGCAGAATTTTGAGGAGTCCAGCCAACGCCAACATATGTCAAACAGTCAGTAAGAAACTGGGGCAGAATTTTGAGAAGGATTCTCAAAATTCCAAAGAAGGTTCAACAAGGGTCGTTACCTGCAAACGGCCGAAGGATCATCTACCAAGCCGGGGCAGAATTTTGAGGAGAACCCTCAAAATTCAAACATAAGAAAGCTGCAATGTCTCTGAAACATGTTACAGTCACTAGTTCATCTAAAAATCACTTGATATATCAATATGTTTCTAATATGATTCTTTTATCAAAAATTGCATATTTTCGAAAACTCTATTTCCATAACAGTCAGTTGTTACCCAGGGAAACTCGAAAAGGCCTCCAGAACGGAGCAAAGCAAGGCCAGCGGACAGAATCACGAACCAACCTCCCCTCACAAAACTTACAATTTTTCTTTGAACGCAGGCACATCTGACATAGCAATAACATCCGCAAAAATATACACGTAACAAGATCACTATCAATTGGACACCAGACACCGAATATATCTCAAGCTAAGACATATACTACTCTTATTTGCTACTCGCTCTTTGCATGGGACTAAGCTCTGTCTCGCATATTTGCATGAGGCTAATCCCTGCCTCCATATTTGCATGAGGCTAATCCTTGCCTCCCTATCTTGCATAAGGCTAATCCTTTCCGCCCTATCTTGCATGAGGCTAATCCTTGCCTCCATATTTGCATGAGGCTAATCCCTACCTCCATAATTGCATGAGGCTAATCCCTGCCTCCATATTTGCATGAGGCTAATCCCTGCCTCCATATTTGCATGAGGCTAGTCCTTGCCTCCCTATAATTGCATGAGGCTAATCCTTGCCTCCATATTTGCATGAGGCTAATCCTTGACTCCCTATCTGCATGAGGCTAATCCTTGCCTCCATATCAGTATGAGGCTAATCCCTGCCTCCACATCTGTATGAGGCTAATCCCTGCCTCCGTGCATGTATGAGGCTAATCCTTGCCTCCCTATCTGCATGAGGCTAATCCTTGCCTCCATAAATGCATGAGGCTAATACTTGCCTTCCTATCTGCATGAGGCTAATGCTTGCCTTCGCATCTGCATGAGGCTAATCCCTACCTCCATATTTCCATGAGGCTAATCCCTGCCTCCATATTTACATGAGACTAATCCTTGCCTCCGTGCTTGCTGAGGCTAATCCCTGCCTCCACATCTGCATGAGGCTAATCCCTGCCTCCATATCTGCATGAGGCTAATCCTTGCCTCCGTGCTTGCTGAGGCTAATCCCTGCCTCCACATCTACATGAGGCTATTCCCTGCCTCCATATCATCATGAGGCTAATCCCTACCTCCACATCTACATGAGGCTAATCCTTGCCTCCACGTTTGCATAGGGACTAAGCATTGACCCTCCTTGCATAAATATCGATATATTCTGGTACTATCTATTTGTTTTCGATTGGGCTAAGCTCTGCCCTTCATTTCACAAGACTAAGCCTTGTCTTGGTAACATCATACTATTGCATCTCATGGGCTAAAATATCGCCAATCTGCCCAAAGGCATCATAGTCTAAAGGCATCATCCTCATAGCCGGAAGACACCATGCCATGGCCTAAGGATCTCTCAAATTTGCACATAATTGTTCAAAGGCATCGTGGTTCGGAGGCACCATCCTCATGGCCCGAGAACATCATTTCATGGCCTATGAATCCCGCACCAAGAAATTCATGGCCCAGGACATCATGGTCTGAGGACGTCATCCTTAACCGTCTGAAGACAACTTTCATGGTCCAAACGGAATCTGCATCATGTTTAAATTTTTGCACAAATACATGTTTTTAGCATCTTTTTATATGCAGGTGACCGGTAAGCAACCGCTATCCCAGCAGGAGCGACCTCGCTCCAGTTCTTTCAACTATCTCAAACTTGACCATTCACCATAACCACTCTCGCACCCATTCCGAAATCTCAAGTCCGTTCTTGTAAAGACCTCATTGGTATATTCTGCCGATGGATCCAGAACTACACATCGCCTTATTCCTGTAAAACTAGGGATATTTAGGCAGCTCAAAAACCGGAGTCCGGCCTCTATCTTTCAAAACATCCCATCCGGTCAAAATTGGCCATCATGTCTTTACCCGGAAACTCTTTCATCCTTCCCGGGTAAAGAGGGGCAGCTGTTGATACCCAATTTTTCCCATAATATTTTCAAACTATTCTTTGGCACCAATTAGTATTTTTCATACAATTGCTGCCTTTTTAAAATATTTTAATTAACTTATCCCAGCATTTATTTATAAAAACAATCACTGATCACATCACAAAATAGTTCTATAATAATTTTTGTGGCTTAATTTTATCATTTGCATTTTTATTAAGTTTCAATTATTGCACAAATAGCCACATTTGTATTTTTAGGATGCGATTGCAATTACTTTGCAATTATAGCCTGTGCATGCATTATTAGATTATTTTTACCGGAAAATAGCCTTTTATATTTTTAAATATTAAGTAATTACTTTAAAATATTTCCATGCATGAAAATCATTATTTGTAATTTATTAACCATATTTTAAAATTGTTTTGGCAGTTAATTACGTATTTAACAAATAGCCCTTTTTTCATTTGAAACCTAGCCTATTAACTAGCCCAATTATAACCCAAAATATACCCAGCCCAAACCTAGCATCTACCCGACCTACTTCTTGCCAAATCCTAATCGTTGATCATTTTGATCAACTGTCAAGATTCCCCCTTCCTAAAATAAACCAATCTATAACCCCCAAACCCTAATCATTCTAACACCCTCCCCCGACGTCACCTAATCCCCGCTTCTCTCAAATTCTCTCAAGTCTAAACCCTAATCCACCCTCGCCGGCACTCATCTATGGTCATTCATGGTGGTTTCTCACCACCCCCAGGCCTTTAACGGCATCTCCTATGCCGGTATCATCATCTCTAGGGTCCTCAAGGGACCAGGGTTAGTCTGCTTACGCCTTTGGTCTTTGCTCGTCTGTTTCAGGTTGTTCCGGTTCGATTTGAGTAAGATCTTCCTATGTTTATGGATTTCTAAGCCCGCTTCTTCACCTCTATGTTGTAACCCTAGTTTTTACCCTTTGAACTTCTCAGATCTGTATAAGATCTGAGATGGATCGAGCCTATTTCATATGAGTTTTAGAAGAACCTTTTGATTTTCGAATGTTTTTCCATTTTTTCTAAACTAGGGTTTCCCGAAAATTTCTTTCTCTAAAACGTTTGATAATTTTGACTGTTTAATCTTCTGTTTCTTATGTGTTTTAACCGATTTCGTAAGGTTTGCTCTAACCCTAACTCGTTTATGCTAAAAACTCCAATGTTTTCAACATTTTTGTTTGGTTTCTGAGTTACTTATGTACTGACTTTGTCCTATGCTTTGGTTCCTGTAATTGTTCTTTAGCCTAATTCGATGTCTTGTGATTTTTATCCTAATGTGCCTCAACTAAGGTTCTTGGTTAGACTTTTTTACTGATTCTATGTGTCTATATTCATTTTTTTCCTATTCATGGTAAACCTATATTTTCACCCTTTAATCAGTGTTAATTTGAATTCCTGATTTATCAATCTGTTTCCTAACTATTCATTTCTTGCCTTATTTGAAAATTATCTGCGATTCTTGATGACTCTTTGCATGATTCTTTCCTTAATTAAACCCTTGACTCTCTATTCTGAAGTTCTTTGTTTCAATTTGAACTCATTTCCTTAAAAAGATCTTTGATTCTTACTTCTCTACTCGGTCTGATTGAACCTTTTGCCTTAATTAGTTCCTGTCATTACCGTTGGTTGATTTTCCTTAATTAATGGAGAAAACTATGCTGAATCTTTGTGTAATTGATTCTGAAATTCCTTAATTACTGATTGTTGATTGCTTTACCTTATTTGCTCTACTCTTGATCTACTATACAAACTTTCTTTATTTTAACCTCTGCACACAAACACTAGTTCCTCCACACTCTCACACTCACAAAAGCTCTCTATTCTCTTATGTTACTTGCAATTCTCACTAATCCAGCTGGTTGTAAGCCAAGGCTGGCTATTTGCACCATCTTTGCTCTATACTCTGCATTCTCTCCTTGACTGATATGTCCTGATTTAATTTACATTCCAAAACAATGTGTTTTCTTTGTTGCTGCAGTTCATTAGTTGTGATTTCCAGTTCTATTTGCTATTCTACTGTCATATGCTCAATGTGCAACCAACAATCTTAGATTACACTGCCTAATTACTGTATCACTCAGCATGTTTAAGTTTGTTCTATTAAAAGCTATAACTAGTATACTGTTTAGCATGCCCAATCCTGCTTTAGATGATTGCGTGAATCCTATTTGTTCACTAGTATGTCCAAGCTGCATTGTTTGTTTACTGTCTCACCCAACATGTCTCAATTCTGCTTGTTCTATATGTGATTAGTATTTCAAAAACTTTGAATGCTTCATGGAGTGTTTGTCTAGTTTGTTCATTTAAGTCTTACCTACTCTACTTCACAAATGAGATTCTGTTAAGACATCTAGCCCTTTCAGAGGTACTCTAGTTGTGTGTATTGGTCATGTCTAAGACCTATGTGTTCTCAATATATCTTTGCTGTAATCGTTGTAACTAACTTGTCAATTCCACAACTTCTTGAGGAATCTGTGTATTTGTTTGCTATCACTAAGGTGCATTTTATGTGTCCCCTACCCCTTTCTCCTTGTGTGAATTCTGTTTGCCAAAGTGTTTTCTGAAACTGTTCTGGGACTGGTGTTCTGATTTCATGTTCTTTTTCGTGCTTTTCCAACTACTGTTTTACTCAAACCAATACAGGTTTTCAGAAAACTCTTTTCATTCCTAAGACCTTCTATACTGTTTACCAAACTCTTTCAAATCATTATGCACTCTCACACTACTCTTAGATTACTAAGTCCTGCCCCTCTGCTATGTGTACTGCTTTGAGACCCTTGAGATCTCTCTAAACTCTGGCATATCAGGGCTGGCACTTCCACACTGCACATAAATCAGTTCTTACTTGAGAAAGGTCTGGGTTTGAGCAATGCCCGAGATCCTTGTCCTTAGGGAACTTTAACACACCTAGACATGAAATTGGCTGTGGAATTTTGGGCACTTGAGACTACTGAAGGCTTGGAAATTACTTTGGGCCTACTTCAGGCTCCCTATAGTTTAATGTATATTTATATTTATGTAATTCATTCAATTCTTGGTCTATAATAATTAATTGTAAACAAACATTGGGGTGACTAGTGAAAAGGGAGGGTAGTTGTATATCATGGGTAAAGTTGGGTAGATAACATGCATATAGGGTTTACTTTGATTTACATGTGATGTGTTAGACAATCTGCCTATAGGATTTGGCTTTGGTCAAATAAATTCTGCTTGTTTCACCTTATGTTTAATTAGAAATCATGCCTATAGGATCTAAATCAGCTTTAATCAGATCTAAAATCAGTTTAACCCATGTTTGTAGATTCTGAATCGGTTTAATTAACTAACATACTCGTTTCTTCAACAACGTGTTAAACAATATCACTAGAAAGCATTCCTATAGGATTCAAATTGCCCGTTTAAAATTACTGTTTTACTGCATTCTTGATCAATGATTAGATACCATGCTCATAGGACATCACTATTATACGCCTAGGCAGCCTGTAGGGCGACTAATATTCTGCAAACTTTAAAACTACGCCTTGTTATCTGAGACTGCTCATACTCAATAGGTTTAAAAAAAATCAGTAGGTAAACTGATTCAGTTCTTTTACACTTTGGTCTTAACTCAATATTGCATATTCTCTGCTCACCTAGATATCCTGTTCTAGAGTTCCTCTTAAATGTCTGAAAACAGTTGTTTGAGACTGCACTTACTTCTTCTGTTTGTGGAGGTAAAATATGAGCCTTTAATTGTTTCCTCTTTAATGCAGTCCTAATTGTTTTTGGTTGACGCCTAGATTTTCTCCTTTGAGCACCTTAGGATGGTCTAGAACTACCTAAATTAGAGGTCCTAAATACCTCCAGGGCCACAAGGAAGGGATGGGCAATGCACGCATATGATATCTTTCAAGGTTGCTAGAACGATTTAGGCTATGACCAAGGGGAGGGAATTGGGTAGTAAGGATATGATGACTACGCGCTAATGTTAGGTGTAACCCCCCATTGAGGAGTGATTACCGGGCATTGTGTGGGTATGATCCTGTAGGCTAACCAACCTAGGACTCATCTTTCCCAACTCCCGTTGATTAAATGAATTTCCTTTTCTTTACATATGTGCAAGTTGTTCAAACCTCTCTCTTGCTCCCATTACCTGAATCATACATGTGTTTAGAATTTAAAAACATGCTTTTATTTGCAAATATTTGTTGAAATTGCTTACTTGCTAAAAGACTAATTCACATAGTTTAAGTTCGACCGGGACCCACCGTTGTGGACCGCGAGGGGTGCCTAACACCTTCCCTTGAAGGTTATTTCGAGCCCTTACCCTAATCTCTGGTGATGCAAACTAGTTACATGAGTTAACCGCTCTAGGTGCCCTAACACACCATAATCCATTAGGTGGCGACTCTTCAAATATCCAAATCCCAAAAAGAAACGAGTCGATTCCCCATGAGTGTCGAAACCCGAACTTTTCTCTGCGAGGAGGGAAAACAGGGGGCACGACAGTGTTAATACAGGACGGTAGGGTGATTGCCTATGCATCTAGACAGCCGAAGGCACGTGAGAAGAACTATCATGTCCATGACCTTGAGTTAGAAGCTATTGTTCATGCCTTGAAGATTTGGTGGCACTATTTGTACGGTGTCCCTTGTGAGATCTACACCAATCACTGGAGTCTACAGCATCTAATCAAACAAAAGGATCTTAACTTGCGTCAGCGGAGGTGGTTAGAGCTGCTTAAGGATTATGATATCACTATTCTATACCATCCCAGGAAGGCCAATGTGGTGGCCGATGCCTTGAGTCGCTAGGCAGAGAGTTTGGGGAGCTTAGCATATCTACCAGCAGCATAGAGGCCATTGGCATTGGATGTTCAGGCCTTGACCAACCAGTTTGTCAGATTGGATATTTTTGAGCCGAGTCGAGTTTTGGCTTGTGTGGTCTCCCAGTCTTCTCTTTATGATCGTATCAGGGAGTCTTAGTATGATGAACCCCATCTACTTTTCCTTAAGGAAACGGTTCACCACGGTGATGCTAAAGAGGTCACTATTGGAGATGATGGTGCATTGAGGATGTAGGGTAGGTTGTGTGTACCCAATGTAGATGGTTTGCATGAGTTGATTCTCAAGAGGCTCATAGTTCGCGGTACTCCATTCATCCGGGTGCCGCGGAGATGTATCAAGACTTGAGGCAGCATTATTGGTGGAGGAGAATGAAGAGGGACATAATAAAGTATGTAGCTCCGTGTCTAAATTGCTAGTAGGTGAAGTATGAGCATCAACGGCCAGGTGGATTACTTCAGAAGCTAAAGATTGCGGAGTGGAAATGGGACTGGATCACTATGGATTTCGTTGTTGGGCTTCCACGGACTTAGAGGAGGTTTGATGCAGTTTGGGTGATTGTGGATAGGCTGACCAAGTCAACTCATTTCATTCTAGTGATGACTACTTATTCTTTTGAGCAGCTGGCTCGAGTTTATATCCGCGAGATTGTCAGGCTTCATGGCATGCCGGTATCTATCATATCTGACCGGGGTACGCAGTTTACATCCCAGTTTTGGAAGACCGTACAATATGAGTTTGGTACTCGGATTGAGTTGAGCATAACATTTTACCCTCAGATGGACGGACAGTCCGAGCGCACTATTCAACTACTGTAGGATATGCTCCGTGCTTGTGTGATAGAGTTTGGAGGTTCTTGGGATTAGTTCTTGCCACTTGCAGAGTTTGCCTACTAAATAGTTATCAGTTGAGCATTCAGATGGCACCATATGAGGCTTTGTATGTTAGGCAGTGTTGAACTCCAGTGAGTTGGTTTGAGCCGGAAGAGGCTAGACTATTGGGTACAGACTTGGTTCAGGATGCTTTGGAAAAGGTTAAGGTGATTCAGGATCAACTTTGCACAGCCCAGTCCAAACAGAAGAGTTATGCGGATCGGAAGGTTCACGATGTTGCATTCATGGTTGGGGAGCAGGTCTTGCTCCGGGTTTCACCCATGAAGGGTGTCATGAGGTTCGCGAAGAAGGGCAAGCTGAGCCTAAGGTTTATTGGCCCATTCGAGGGAGTCGCAGTATGTCGGGGTAGTTTCTTATGAGCTTGCCTTACCTCCCAGCCTAGCAGGAGTTTATCCAATGTTTCACGTTTCCATGCTCCGAAAGTATCACAGCGATCTGTCTCATGTGTTAGACTTCAGCTCTGTCCAGTTGGACAAGTATTTGTCTTATGTTAAGGAGCCGGTGACTATTTTGGACAGGCAGGTTCGAAAGTTGAGGTCAAAGAACATTGCTTCCGTGAAGGTTCACTGGAGGGGTCAGCCGGTCGAGGAGGCGAGTTAGGAGATTGTGCATGATATGGCAGCCGTTATCCCCATCTTTTCACCACTTCAAGTATGTCTCTATGCTCGTTCGAGGACGAACGATTGTTTTAAGAGGGGGAAGACGATCCGGCCGGTCTTTTTGAGATTAATAGCCCCGATCCCCTATTTACTGCTTTCCTTGTATTATTTTATGCTTATCTAACTTGTTGGGAGGTTTTCTTTTTGGTTTCAGAGTGAATTGGGACACTTAGTCCCTAAAATGGAAGCTTAAGTTCTAGGAATTTGACTGTAGTCGAAATTGTGTGAAGACGACTCTGAAATGGAGTTTTGTTGGTTTTGTTAGCTCTGTTGGATGATTTTAGACTTAGGGGAGTGTCCGCACTGTGATTTGGAGGTCCGTAGTTGAATTAGGCTTGAAATGGTGAAAGTTGGATTTTTGGGAAGTTTGACCGGTGGTGGACTTTTTGATATCGGGCTCGGATTCCGATTTCGGAAGTTGGAGTAGGTCCGTAATGTCATATATGACTTGTGTGCAAAATATGGGGTCAATCAGACGTGATTTGATAGGTTTCGGCATCGGTTGTAGAAGTTTGAAGTCAAGGTTTATTAAGCTTGAATTGCAGTGCAATTCGTGCTTTTAGCATTGTTTGATGTGATTTGAAGGGTCGACTAAGTTCGTACAATGTTTTAGGACTGGTCGGTATGTTTGGTTGAGGTCTAGGGAGCCTCAGGTTAGTTCTGGGAAGTTAGTGAACTAGATTTGGACGTGGGGGAATTGCAGAAGCATTACAACTTCGGTGCATCTGGTTTCCTTATGCGTGATCGCGTGAGATGGTCCGCTTTCCCGTAGGCTAGGCTGGGCAGAGGAAGGATTTGTTCTTCGCGTTCGCGGGCAGGAGTATGCGAACGCGTATTGGTGTGAAGTGGTGCTTCGCGAACGCGTGGCCAAGGTCGCGTTCGCGTAGTGTTTAGGAGGCTAAAGCTGGGCCACGCGCTTTGTTCATCGCGAACGCGTGGGGTCGTTCGTGATCGCGTAAGTATGAGAGCCAGTGTATCGCTAACGCGTGGAGTTTTCCGCATTTGCGTAAGGTTAAATTTTAGGGCAGCTAAGTTGTGTGTCGCTATCGCGAGGCTATTCCCGCGATCGCGATTAAGGAATTACCTGGGCACATACAAACATTTCAAAATCGAGTGTTTGCCATTTTCTTCATAACTTGAGATAGAGAGCTTGGATTTTGGAGAGATTTGAGGTATTTTCAGAGGAAACATTTGGATAAGAATTCTACACTTATTTTTGATTAATATCCACTAATCCATCGTTAATTTTATTATTTAATTAAGGATTTGAATTGAGAGATTTGGGGAAAAGTTGGAAGTTCTTCAACCGAATTTTGGGGTTTTCATTGAGCTTTTGGTATTGGATTTGAGTAATTTTGGTATGGGTGGATTCGTGGTTGAATGGGTGTTCATATTCTGTTACTATTCCCCGATTTCAAGACGTGGGCCCGGGTCGACTTTTTCGGACGAATTTCTAGTTTCTTGCTATAGTCTTGATTTCATTAATTAGATTAGTTTCTTATAGTTATATCTATGGTATGTAATTGCTTTAGGCTAAATTTGGGCCACTCGGAGTCGGAAAGTCGAGAAAAAGGCATCCTTATTGACTGATTGAGCTTGGTTTGAGGTAAGTGGATTGTCTAACCTTGTGTGGGGAAAATCCCCTTAGGATTTGGTACTGTTGTAACAATTTGTGATATGTGAGTGCTGTGTACGCGAGGTGACAAGTGCGTGCACGGGCTAATTATTAAAAATCCCAGTTTTTACATAATAGCAACCTGCTAAATTTTGACTGAGTTATCCCAACATGTTTAGTTACCATGTTTAGCCTAATATCACATGTCTACGTGTCTTAAATCCTATTTGAAATTTGTGCATCATGCTTAGTTGAATTCCTGCTCTTTCTTTGATTTGTATTTAGCCTTAAACTATAATATTCTTGTTGTTAACTGTTGTTTTCATCCGTTTCGAGCTGTGTGTTTACTTTTGGGACTACAAGACGGTATCTCGGGAGATCCTCTGTTGCATATATACTTTATGGACTACTAGGTGGTACCTCGGGGATCCCCTGTCGCATATTTACTTTTGGGACTACGAGGAAGTACCTCGGGAGATCCCCCATTGCATATTTACTTTGGGACTACGAGGCGGTAGCTCGGGAGATCCCCTATTGAGTATTTACTTTTGGGACTACAAGACGGTATCTCAGGAGCGCCCCTGTTGTTTATCCCTATGTCTTGTGCTGTTATCTTTCTGTAATTTCTCCTTGTTAAATTTCCACCTTCTTATTATATTGTTATATCTTCGGCCTTAAATTAATATATTCCAGTAGGGCCCTGACCTGACCTCGTCACTACTCTACATCAGACTTGGCACGTACTGTGTACCGTTGTGGTGTACTCATGCTGCTCTTTTGCACATGTTTTGTGTGCAGACCCAGGTACCTCCTACCAGACCCGCTATTAGTTGAGAGTACTTGCCGCTGCTTCGGAGACTTCAGGGTATATCTGCCAGCGTCCGCAGACCTCAGAGTTCCCCCTCTATCCCTTATATTGTTCCTCCTTTATTTTTCCTAGTTACTGATGTATAGATACAGTTAGAATAAATTCTTAGAGCTTGTGACTTATCACTACCGGGTCTTTAGGGGAGTTGTTTATACTCGTAGTTGTTGGTTTTACTTGTACATGCCAAGCGGCAGTTTTCCAGCTTTATCTATATATATACCAGTTGATGTTGAGGTTTAGTTGTTAATTCTATTGTTATTCAATTATTCCGCAACTGTTAGGCTTACCTAGTCTTAGAAACTAGGTGTCGTCACGATATCTTACGAAGGGATATTTTGGTCAAGAGACACTCAAAATTATATTGTCGAGTCTTTGGATCACCTCAAACTACACAAAAATGAGTTTAGCATGATCAAAAACCCTTAGGTGAACATCCCTTTAATTTTTAGAGCAAGTCCAACTCGTGGTCAAAGATTGACCCAAAAAGTCAACTCTGGTTAACGGGTCAGATTTCCTGTACCATGACCGCCAAAATATTTTCCTCGATGAGAGGATTCCAGAACACTAATCTAAATCAAATTTTGATAACGTCTTCCCTTTTAAATTGATGAATTAGGTTAAAGAACCTTAGGGCTAGACTTACGCAATTTTTGAAAATTCCTCCATGTTTTTACAATAAATTCTTCTCATAATCAAGTGATAAACTCATATAAAAGTTAAGGATCATTACCTTGATGATTTGGGTTGAGAATCCCTATTTTTTTTTTTCTCTTTTCCACTCTTTTTCCCTTTTTCTTTTCTTTTCTCCTACTGCATTTTTTTCGTTTTCTATTTTTGTGTTCTGCTGTTGTTTCTTTCATAAGCTTCGGCTGGCGTTTCCTTTGCTTTATTACTCTTTATCCTTAATTCTTTTTTATTTTATTTTCTTATTATTATCTTTTATTTTTATAAAATTATAAATTAACCTCTAATTAAATTAGACTTATTACATTCTCCCCCACTTAAAAAATCGTTCGTCCCCGTACGAGTCAGAAAAGTTATATTCGGCCAAAATGTACTTTACAACTTCGTACTCATTTCATAGGCTATTTTACACAAACCAAATGTTCGTCCTTGGTACGATATATCTCAAGCATAATACTCATAACCCTCTCTTTAACTTTAACTTAATATAAGCGCTCGCTGTCTTTTCAACCGAGAGTTCTATTGGTTGCATATAAAGATCGGACTCATCTTTGAAAGTCTCCCAAATCTATCAAAATTTCGGCAGCATCTACCCTATCACTAAGACTAATTCCATTTTACACCCGTCTCAAATCAAGCTTCAACAATAATCTACAACACAATTACTAGGGAGTTCCAAACGGCTCCATACCATCAATCACATGTAAATGGAGCACCGAGCGATCTTGTATTGTCATGCAATAATTACTTACAAAGAACATGTGATTACCATATTTTCAGTGAATGTATCCAATCGGTATAAAAAGGAACGCATAAATATATCTATAGTAACATTTCAATCTTTGAAAACCTACTCTATATCCAAAGCTAGCCCATGCTTAATTTGTTATTGATCTTATATTTACACGTTAGTTTCTAGATTTATCAATATCTAAATGGAGGTATTATCAATGATATTATCCCCTAAATTGTTACTTGGTGTTGTCCACCACTAGTCAAGTTGTCTAAGTGAGAAAACTTAAATTTGCTTCTTGCAATTGTCACAAAATATTTCCAATTATTTCTTCTGCTAATTCACCTCTATTAAGTAAAGGGTGTACCGTTTCTATGTCTAATTAAATAAAATAAAGCACTTGATTGATTCGATCTTTTTTTTTCTTGCGGATATCCTTCTTAGATACGCAATCCGCATCGATCTCAAATGAACATACTTCTCTAACTTTTATAATTTATTTATCCATCTCTTAGCATTTACTCGTTAGTCGAAGGCGTTAACATACATAGAACCTTCCATACAAGGAATAGTCTTACCCGTAGACAACTGTGAATCCCTTTTTGTGCAATGTTAAGCGCATTAGGAATACTAAATATGACAAAACCAGTCAATCTCTGCCCAAGTTCACTTAAATATCAATATTACAAACCATATCAAATTCACAACTATCCTTCTGTCCTAATTGTGATTCCACATGCCCATTAGACACAATCAATAATAGTAAACTCCCCCACTTAGATAAAATTATACTTTTTACATTATCGCATTATTTCATCAATATTTGAACTTTCTTAACTCATGCAGTACAAGATATAACACATATTACGAAAACTGTCATAAAGGAACACTTAATTCAATAACATTTGTGTTAATTCTTTTCAAATATTCGAACTCTTCGAATGATATATCTCTCTTTAAAATGACAGTCTCCATATTGTACGTCCTACCCTTACTTTAATAGCTAACCATGCCAGTATTCGCTAAGTTTCATAATCAACCTTTTACTATATTGGTACATTAAACGTTACACTTAAGTCTTGCTTTCTCTCATAGATCGGAATTCATTAATGGACCCCAAGTAGAATATGTTGCACCTCTTACATCATGTAGTTCCATTTAAATTAGAATAGTCATGCCACAATTATACTTGTAACATTACCATCACGATATCACTAGTAATATCAAATCACTTCAAAAGGCATTAAGCTTAGAACCATATAAGCACCTTTCTCTGAATGTCTTTCACACCAAGTCAAACAGTCTAAATGTATTTAAGCTATTATAAACTCACACTTCTTACTTCTGCATTGAATTCTTTTATTCTCCAAATAAAACTCATAATATGGTGTTGTATCCACAACTTCAACTATTGAATAAGTCGCTCTTAGGAAAAAATCAAATCCTTATACCACTTTACAATTCACACAAATTCTCAACATTCAAAAATTTGACTAACTCTAAAGAAAAAATTAAAAGAATTTTGGCACACGTTCCTTTGAAAAATAGAGTTATCCCAAAATTTAAAACAAGTAAAATTCTAAATTATCACCAATGTGCATAACATTTCATGTACTCAAGGCTACACTCAATCGCCCATGTATTGTTAGAAGCTTCCAAATCAATTGTGTCGTCCAGCATAGAAGGATACACGCGGCCTAGCCGTTTGCTAAAGGAACATCCTAAGTATAAACTCGATTCAGCTTAGTGCACGAATGAGGAATGAAAGAAGGGAAAACATCCTAAATATTTAGTAGCCTCATGATCACAAGTATGGGCGCCTACATATCCATGAACAAGACCCTACTAAACACAACTCCATGACCCGGGACTTAAAGCCTAAGCTCTGATACCAACTTTGTCACTTCCCAAACTACCCCCTAAATGTGACTGACACCCAACTAACATACACGCTAGGTGAACCAATTCCTCTACTCTTAACCTTTTATATAAGCACTGAGAAAAATACGTACAAGTCCAAATGCATTAAAAATTATTACATACGAAATAATTATCCAACTAAAACCATAACTTATTTATAAAATCAAATGACCACTCAAGTAATAATTCTCTAACCCAAATTTTATACTTAGACCATGGAGCATCTAAGAGTCTTACAAAAGATATTATATAAATAAACGATAAAGACTCTTTTGGCAGCCTCCATGAACAATGCGGTGGATTACCTCAATAAATAAATCAACTCTAGCGAACTCACCAGCTACTAGATCCATCTTTACCAATAGTATCTGCATAGACATGCAGGTAAGAAGTGAGTTATACGTACATATAACCTAGTATGATACTCGACCCGCCACTCTGAATACCTCTGGAAAGTGTTAGAAAATACAAACACATAACGAGCACAGAAGTAATGTGCACAAATATCCTTTCACTATATAATTACTCTATAATGTCCAAAAAATTATTTAGCAATAACACTATGTATCTCAGCACAATCTACACTAAGGACTTGTCATAAACGGTAGTGCAGGATATTAACCAAACACCTCAACGAGTCTGCGGCAACATACACAATGACCCAAATCTACCACGGCGGCAAACACAATGCCCCAAATATATTACAACAGCAAAGAAATAATTTCTAACACCCCAACGCCATGTGAAATGACCGGACCGGTCGATTTTCTTTCTAGAACCCCGTTGTCACGACCCAAACCGAAGGGTCGCGACGGGCACCCGGTGCCTTACTCAACCGAGTACCAACATAACATATCTTTCTTATCGTACTATCATTGGTAACTGGGCCAACATGGTCACAACTCGTAATGTATAACTATAAGTGGGAAAGCACTGTATCAATTAACCATCTTTCTTAAAACATGAATACATATGGGCCGTCGAGGCCTCTGACATACTGTACAAACTGAACCTCTGTCTACAAAGCTTCTAATAGTATTTGATATCAAATGGGATAGGGTACTGGCTTACCCATAAGTCTGTAGCAAAATTCTGACACGATGATTCATAGACTCGGCTGCACTCCGAATAAGGTGGAGTCTTACCGATCCTTCGCTGAATGTGAACCTCGTCTACTATGAGGGCTCGTCAAACTGATTGTCTATACCTGCAGGAATGAATGCAGCTTCCCCAACAAAAGGACGTCAGTACGAATAATGTACCGAGTATATAAGGCACATAAATAAGTATATAAAAGACATGGAGTAAAAGACTCAACTTCTAAGTATGGATAACTATGTAAATCATGAAATACTTATAGTGTCATGCATATGCGTATGAATGCCATGTTGTGCACAGGTACATGTGTTCATAACATCGTCAAGCCTCTGAGGGCATCCCATCATATCATCTCGGCCACTGTGGGCAAAATCATCAACGTATACCTGCTGATTAGGTGGTGGTGCGTATATAACGCCGTAACCTTTTCCCATATCCCATATATATATAATATACATATATACGCGTATATAATACCATCTAGTCATGGGTCAATGTATTTCTATGAACAGACGATAGAATAATAGGACACATGGGGAATCAACAACATAGGCATCTCAAGTATTTCTACGAATAGAGTCATTTATGGAAGTTGTACATTTGCTCGTTTCGTTCGTATCGTATGGATCATTCCAAAAGGAAAGAAGGGATAGCCTTAACATACTCGAGCCGATTCTCTTAACAATCCCTGTAACATACGTCAATTGCGATGAAAAACGTAACGACGTATCGAAGTAGGGGAGAATCCGCATGATATTCTTGAGAAAGATTATACCGTACTCTCTTAGAATTGCAAATCCCACATTGAAATAATATTACTTAGTCTTCGTATGAAATGCTTGAAGCAATAACGTGGCTATTGTAAATTATGCTTGCTGAAGCCTTCCCTTAATTTAGATGTAAAATACATCTTCATTTGTGAGTAGAGATGGGATTTTAGGTCTTGGTGGTGTGGGCCCCACCTTTCAAGGCTTGGTGTCACATAAACCCCCAATTTTTTCCACCTTGAAGAGTGATTTAAGAGTCACATTTTGTGACTTTGTTGGCTGTCACGTTAATGGTTATCCATTCCCAACCAATTAACCACCAACATCTTAATTAATTATTAATCTCCTACTAAAATTAATAATTACCCAATATCCAGATAATTAAGAGTTATCTCAAATTACTTAAAATAATACTCACTTTTAACAAACCTTATACACCTTACTACCATGGTCATGTGGTACCTTGTATGGCACTAGTCCATAAATACCGACTATTATAGCTCCGACCGTATTTTATCTCAAAATGAAAACTTTGACGAAACTCATTATCTTTGAGTCGCTTACCATCTCACCTTCACGAATTTAATTATCACTTGTTTGAAATAGCATAATATTTGTAACCTCAAAATAATCTCATTCCCGCGCTTGCGTCAATTAACTTACAACAAAACTTTAATGTCCGAAAATTTAGGATGTAACATCTCATTCCCAAGCTTTCATCAATTCACTTATGGCATACTTTCACGTACGAAATCACGGGTGTAACATTATTCCCCCTATGGAATATTCGTCCTCGAATGTTGACTGATGCACTTATCATTTTCATAACCTATGTCTTCCGAATACTTTAGTACTCTCCTTGCCATCTAGGCAACTATTCTGTGAATAAATCCAAAGGCCAAAGCATTCCCCCCTTTAGGCCTCTTTCTCACGCCACGACTTGTGGTCGGGATCCTTCCAATCTCGTAACTGTTGCTACCTTCCATCATGCAGCCTGTACGACATTTTCCTTGTAAGTGCACCTATGCGACTCTTCTCTCCTTTTTCCTCCAGCTTTTAGCCCATCTCTAGGCCTCACTTTGTAAACATATAGAGAGCTTGACAAGATGTCCCTCTGGGCATCTATATGTATACTGAAATTCTTTGCTCGGTACTTTGTCGAACTTACGAACATTGCTATATCTTATTTCATAGGCCTGGTTATCTATCCGCATGACTTTACTGCATCTAAGTATGTCATACTATACCATAACTCTTACCTCGATTTATGGTTACTGAGGTCTGCTACCAAACTCCAGGTTACGTTCGTTGCTTATCCTATATGTATAAATCTAAGTCCTTTAATGCTTCCTCATTACTATTCATCTTAAGAATGACGGCTTAATCTCATATCATACTTTATAACTTTTATCCATCTATTGTTGATTCGCCTCAATGATGATCTGCAAACTACTATTGATAACTTGAAACTTCCTACAATACATTGTCACAAGGGCTTACGTCACATCGAGGAATATCTGAAGTAATTAGACTGATCCACCTGGGGGAATACTATACTTCCATAACCGTATTTCATAGCATCCCAATGTGATTCACCTTACGTGGGTGTTTTAATCCTGTATAATTCATGAAATCCACCTTTTTTTTCAAATCATTACTCAATCGAAAGCCCAAACGTCCCCTTATTTATCACAACTACATCCTCATTCTGTTACCAGGGCAGCATTCCATCTCTTCTAAATGCTACTAGTCTTAGACTCCTTTGAGTTCACTCAGGCTATACTGAGCTTTCTATAACTTAGAGAAACCATCAGCTCTTTTGTTTTCCCGGGCTTAATCCCGATGACTTATCCATTTCTCGTCACCTTCTCACTCGCCTATTCTTATCCTTGCTCATGTCTTCCTAAAAGCTTGTCACTCTACCATGCTTTAGCTTGCGATCTACACATATCCATTTATACTACTCGCAACCTTCCTTCAACTTGCTTATACCAAAGATTTCCTTGTGTTATTCTGGAACATCAAGCGGGATATCATATCATCTCAAACTCTTCTATACTTTCTTAACTGGACCTCTTGGTACCTAGAAACCATAGGCTGGAAGATATGCCACTAATGACACCGCTATCATTCCTGGATCCTGAATCCCGGCACTTCTAGCCTTCTATCTGAAGTATGGACTATTCACCACCTTCTGCATTTGAGTACCTCGTACATTATTCATCTTTACCTTACTTACTTTAAATCTCGCATCACATTTTTTATCTCTTTCATGACCTCCCTTCCACACATGTATAATTCACATCCACAACTTGAAGCTCTATTATAATACTTGCACCTTCGGTGCATACACAATCGGGTGAGAACTTCATACTGACTTCTTATGAGGCTGGTACTCTTCAGTTGGCTTTATTGTAGAGCCGTTATAAAATATGGTTATTATACTATCTTTCTTGTACCTCTGCTATTTAAGAGTGATCCTTCAATGTTCTCAATCACGAGGTCTGTAATTTTCTTGTTCCAATAATCAGACTCCTGATTTACTTAGTTGACGTAACTCTTTAGTTTCCTCTTTCCTCTAACCAATCTTTATGTAGGCTTAAGTTATCTTCCGATCTGCGGCTCATGGTGTTAGTTATTACTTTAGCCTTCCATAGACATTATGGAATATCCATGATGCAATCTTCTAACAATTCAATCACACAGTCGTAGAAGATTCCAGTATAAGTTAAAAGAAAGAATTGAGCCCAGATCATAGACAAAGTCCTCTGACATACTGTACAAAATGAACCTCTGTCTACAAAGCCTCTAATAGTATTTGACATCAAATGGGATAGGGTATGGGCCTACCCATAAGTCTGTAGCAAAATTCTGACACAATGACTCATAGACTCGGCTGCACTCCGAATGAGATGGAGTCTTACCGATCCTTCGCTGAATGTTAACCTCATCTACTATGAGGGCTCGTCAAACTGATTGTCTATACTTGCAGGAATGAATGCAGTGTCCCCAAGAAAAGGACGTCAGTACGAATAATGTACCGAGTATATAAGGCACATAAAGAAGTATATAAAAGACATGGAAGAAACATGGAGTAAATGACTCAACCTGTTAGTCTGGATAACTCTGTAAATCATGAAATACTTATAGTGTCATGCATATGTGTATGAATGTCATGCCATGCATAGGTACATGTGTTCATAACATCATCAAGCCTCTAAGGGCATGCCATCATATCATCTCGGTCACTGTGGGCAAAATCATCAACGTATACCTGTTGATCAGGTGGTGGTGCATATATAACGCCGTAACCTTTTTCCATATCTGATACACATATAATATACATATATACACGTATATAACACTATCTGGTCATAGGTCAATGTACATGTATAAATGAATGCAATACATGAGAAGTACGTTAATAAAATCTCTCAGAACGTCATAAGACCATTATGCCTTTGATTAATGTCATGAAGTCAACTTCACCAACTTATGTATTTTTTGAGACCCATGAACAGACGATAGAATAACAGGACACGTGGGGAATCAAGAAAATAGGCATCTCTAGTATTTCTACGAATGGAGTCATTTATGGAAGTTGTGTATTTGCTCGTTTCGTTTATATCGTATGGATCATGCCAAAAGAAAAGAAGGGATAGCCTTAACATACCCGAGCCGATTCTCTTGAAAATCCCTCTAATATACGTCAATTGCGATGAAACACGTAGCGACAGATCGAAGGAGGGTAGAATCCGTATGATATTCTTGAGAAAGATTGCACCGTGCTCTCTTAGAATTGCAAATCCTACGTTGCTATAATATTATGTAGTCTTCGTATGAAATGTTTGAAGCAATAACGTTGCTATTGTAAAATTATGCTTGTTGAAGCCTTCCCTTAATTTAGATGTAAAATACATCTTCATTTGTGAGTAGAGATGGGATATTAGGTCTTGGTGGTGTGGGCCCCACCTTTCAAGGTTGGGTGTCACATAACCCCTCAATTTTTGCCACCTTGAAGAGTGATTTAAGAGTCACATTTCGTGACTTTGTTGGCTTCCACGTTAATGGTTATCCATTCTGAACCAATTAACCACCAATATCTTAATTAATTGTTAATCTCCTACTAAAATCAATAATTACCCAATTATCCACATAATTAAGAATTATCTCAAATTACTTAAGATACTACTCACTTTTAACACATCTTATACACCTTACTATCATGGTCATGTGGTACCTTGTATGGCACTAGTTCATAAATACCGGGCATTATAGCTCGGACCGTATTTTATCTCAAAATGATAACCTTCGACGAAACTCATAATCTTCGAGTCGCTTACCATATCACCTTCACGAATTTACTTATCACTTGTTTGAAATAGCATAATATTTGTAACCTCAAAATAATCTCATTCCCGAGCTTGCGTTGATTAACTTACAACGAAACTTTAACGTCCGAAAATGCGGGATGTAAATCTCATTCCCGAGCTTTCACCAATTAACTTATGGCATACTTTCACGTACAAAAACATAGGGTGTCACACCCGTTCCCCTGAATAAGACTTCTCGTACATAATTTTACTATTTTATGACTTGCGGGGATGGTTAGTCGGAATTTGGAAGGGTTCGAGTTGAAATCGAAACACATGGTTCCTTAAGGTTGGCTTAAAAGGCCAAGTTTGACTTCGGTCAACATTTTGAGTAAACGATCTCGGAATCGGGATATGACGGTTCCAATAGGTTCGTATGATGATTTCGGACTTGGGGGTATGTTCGAATTGGGTTTTGGATGACCCAGGAGCATTTCAGCGCCTAATAGTGAAAGTTAGTTCTTGAATGTTTTAGAAGTTATTTAAATTTGGTTTGGAGCGGATTTCGGTGATAACGAGGTTCAAACAGAATTCCAAGACCGGGAATAGTTTCATAATGTCATTTAAGACTTGCACGTAAAATTTTGTGTCATTCCGAGTAGTTTGAGTACGTGTCGGCGCATTGTAAGTAAATTAAAGAACTTGAAGTTCATAAGTTTGATTCAATTGGTTTTGGGGTGTGATTCTTAGTTTTAATGTTGTTTCAGGCGTTCCGAGAGTTCGAGTGAGTCCGTTTTATGATTCCAGACTTGTGGGTACGTTCGGGCGGGACCCCGGGGGCCCCGAGTGGCAATCAGACGAGGCTCGGACCATCTTGGAAACTTGAAGCAAGAGTTGAAGCTCCCAATTCTGTCATAATCGCACCTGCACTTGGCCAGCCACTGGTGCGAGCTCGCAGGTGCAAGCCATGAGCCAAAAAAGCAAAAATGCGAAGGAAGTCCATGCAACGCAGGTGCGGAGGAATTTACGCACCTGCAAGACGGCAAATGCGAGCACTCTAGTCGCAGGAACGGAATGGGCTCGCATATGCGGCTCCTTGTGTCCGCAGATGCGGAGCCCGGCCAGGTGAGGAAAAGGCACACCTGCGAAGGTCTTGACGCAGGTGCGGGACTGCAGATGCAGCCAATGCACCGCAGGTGCGAAAGTCGTTGGGCAGTGGCGGTTCATTTAATACAGACTTAGGCCAATTTCATCACATTTTCTTCCACACTTGGGCGATTGGAGAGCTTTTAAGGAGGGGATTTCGACCTAGATTTGTGAGGTAAGTAATTTCTACTTAATGTTAGTTTAATACATCGATTGTGGGTAGATTTTAACATGAAAATTGGTAGAAATCATGGGTTTAGATGAAAGACCTAAGGTTTAACAAAAATGGGACTTACTACGAAAATGGTTATGGAACTTAGTAAAAATCATATATCAATGTTCCTGAGGTTATGGGTAACAACTTTCTTCAAAAATTCTGGATTCCGGACATGTGTGCCCGAGGGTGAATTTTAGGAATCTTGCAATTAGGGTTGGGTAATCACTTTGATAGTGGAGATATGAACTCTTGAGCATAGATTGGTTGATTTATGTAATTTTTGACTAGTTCCGAATCGTTCGACATCAAATTTGGAGGTTTGAGCGCATTCTTGAATTGGGAAGTAGGCTTTGAGACGAGGTAAGTCTCTTTTCTAACCTTGTAAGAGGAAATTTACCCCTTGTGAATACCTAATTTTTGCACTATTTTAACACCTCCTAATGTTATTAGTATTTTGTTATTTTAATTGTTTTTCTCAAATTTTGTGTCTTTAATTTCATATTTCCTATCATGAAAATACCAAAAAATAATAGTTCTTCCTTCATTTGTGCATTTTAGGAATCGACTAACTTTTCAATTGGTGAATCAATCTAGTTAATTGATCATTTGAATAAGTTATTTAATTAATTTATTTGTTTTGTGTAAATTTAGTTTAATAAGTAGGAATAAGGAAGAAATTTGGCCAAATTTGAAAGAAAAAGTGGCCAAGAGTGCTAGATAAGGGGCTGCCATTGAAAGGGTCCAAAACTACGTGGTTTAGCCTCAAAACTACGTCGTTTCATTAAGTGAATCAAGATTAAATCTCATCCATTCATCTCTCCCTCATCCAATGGTCCACAATCAATCTCCCAACTAGGTATTTAAGACTTAGAAATGCTGAAATTTTGCCTCATTTCCCCCATAATTCTTTTCTCCTTCCTCTCTCTTAACTCTCTCTTTCTCCATAACCGCTGCCTCTCCACCGCCGCCGAAAATCGCCCACCGGCGGCGGAACACCTCCAAATCACCCCAAAATCGCACTATACAATCTCCACAATCTCCTCTTTACCTATCTCCAAACCAAATCCTTAACAAAACCCTCAAACTCCTTGAATTTTAGATCTAGGAAACTTAAGCCGCAACTTTTTTGCGCAAATTCTTGAAGTTCCGGCCACTAACACCCCACAATACCTACATCAACGGATAGAGCTCCTCAAGACCTACCTATTGATGTCGATTCTACACCAAAATCCGGCGACCAAAAGTCCGGCCAAATTCCGGCGACCTCCCCGAACGCCCTCGTTTGGCATGCCACCATTTTTCGGCCACTTGAAATTTAAAATGGTAAAAAACACTATTCTTTTTTCATGGTTGATTTTTTTTTTATTATTTTTTCATTTTTTTTGCCTCTTATTAATTATCTTAGCATTAGTTTATGAAGTTTTGAAATGCTGAAATTTCTGTTTTTACATTGGTTTGAATTGGTTAGTTAGTTTATTAGTTTGTGAAGGGTAAAAGGTAAATGATGAAATAGGGTATTAGTAGCTTACTTTTTACTAGTAGGGTGGCTGAAATGACATTTTTTCTC
This sequence comes from Nicotiana attenuata, assembly GCF_001879085.1. Classification (NCBI taxonomy): domain Eukaryota; kingdom Viridiplantae; phylum Streptophyta; class Magnoliopsida; order Solanales; family Solanaceae; genus Nicotiana; species Nicotiana attenuata. Next base: position 71,746 of record NW_017673555.1, read on the forward strand.
CTTGTTTCTGCTATAGCAGATTTTCAGGTTGTCCTTTCACCTTTTGGATAGCCTTTGATCAGTGTTTAGCACACAAAAGTTAGTCCTTTTGGACAGACTTTTGGCGAACCAAAATCTGCCCAAAAAGTGGCTTTCTTTAACTACTTAAGGGCAGCCCTTTCTTCACTTTACACACACTCTATCACACATTTGCTGGACATTTTTACACACTAAAAAACATAATTTTAGGAGTAAAAATCAGCAGCTGGGCTTAAAGAAAGTAAGCTGAAATTGTAGCTTTATGAGTGCTTCTTAGAGTGAAAACTCTTTCAAAAAAGAATAAGTCTTCTAGAGTTGATTCTGGGTTTCTTCTCTAAAGTTTTCGGGCTGTTTAAACCCGATTTTGCTGCTGTTTTCTGCTATTTTTGTTGTTGAAATTTAGTTCTTCCCTGCTGACATTTTCTTTCTGCTATCCAGGTAATTCTCTCAAAGTGCTCCTATAATTTTGAGTCAAGAACGAATAGAAATGAAGCACATTTAAGTGTTATTCAGCTTCTTTTTGAGCTTTAAATATCTTGTTTTGTGTAGGATTTTGTATGTAAGCATGTGTAATGAATGTTGAACTTCTTGTTTAATTGTGGTTGACACCATGTTTTAAAATATTTTGGCTCATAGCTCGTTGTCTTTTTCTTGTCCGTTGCAATGTATATTTGACGCCGGAAGATTATATCGTATTTTAGGCTAATGTATGTTTCATGAAAAGGAAATATGATTTCTTTTAATTTTATAAGTTTTTCCTTTTAGTAGCTTATTGAGTTTAGTTTGCCTGAGATTTGTTAGCCAATGTTCAACAATCCGTGATGTTCATTTACAAATTGTTTATTAGTTGTTATTTCTTGTAATTATTGTTTTATAAGTATATTGGTGTGGATTTATTTTTATGAGCATAAAATAGTAGTTAGGTGATGAAAAGGATAAAATATTGGCCACTACAAATAAAATAATCGTTTATAAATAGTTAATAGTAAGTTAGACAGAAAATATGAAATGCTAGGCCCAAAGTTAATAACTAACCTTTGGCCCAAAATGGCCATTTAACTTCTAAAGGGGCCAGCAACCCAAGTGATTACTTTAATTGGACTCAATGCCCATGACAACCAAAACAGGCCGGCATTTTCAATATAAGTGAGCTTGCCCATCACTAATGGTTCCATATCTCTTTTTATATATAATAAAAAAAAAAGAAATTAGTTTTTTCTTTTATTAAAATAACTTTACAACTTAATCTCCTTAATAATTAGTTTAAACGCAAGGCAACTAGTAGGTGCGCTTTAACTTTTTCATTCACGGACTTGCTTGCGTAGCGTGATATTAACTCTTAATATTTTAATTCAATAATCTTATACTATTTCTACTAGCTTTAATTAATTTCTAATTTAATTAATTCTTTTGCTAAAATTACGGTTTCGCTTGCGTAGCGCGATACATAATATTTTAGTAATTTTTAAGTGTAGTATCTTTTTTTTCAAAAGTAATAGTGAACTAATAATCCTTGTCATAACTGCGGATTCGCTTGCGTAGCGTTGTTATGAAAAAATTAATAAATTTCGTCTCGAGCACGCATTCGCTTGCGTAGTGTGGTTATGACATCTTATTATTCAAAAAATTTCTTTAATTTTTCTAATAATCCAAATATAAAAGCGGCTAGGTAAAAATATGAAAAGCATATAAATATCAATTTGTTCTAAATTAATTAAAGCCAAGTTTATGTCAATAAAGCGATGGTGCTAGAACCACGGGACTCGGGCAATGCCTTACACCTTTTTCCCGGACAACAGAATTCCTTACCCAAACTTTGTTTTCGCGGACCGATAATAATAGAGTCAAACCTTCCTTTAACTAGGGATTCAAATAAAAAGGTGACTTGGAACACCCAAAAAATCAATTCCAAGTGGCGACTCTGTAAAACAAAATAATCCCTATTCAAGTTTGTCACTTTAATTGGAAAAACTCTTTAACCCACCCACAATCCACATCATATATATCTTTTGGGGTAGAAAAGGGGTGTGACAGCTCTGGCGACTTTGTTGGGGAAAACCAGAATTCGAGCTTGTACATGTTGACTTTTATTTGGCTTTATTAATTTTGTATATACTGTGATTTATTTGGGCATAATGTGCTACTTGTTTGCTTTTTACCGCTTTGATATTGTTGAACTGTACATATAAATTGTCTTCTCACGCACTCCCTCTGAGTCTTCTTAAAATTAAAAATTGGGCATTTGCTTGACATAGCCCGTTTTCTTTGAGATAGCCGAGGTGCTTGTCACCCGGTGAAGGATTTTAGTCACACATGTTTAGGCGGGGAGCACCACCAGCTAAGCCGGAAAGCAATGCAACCGGTACGCTGAACCTCCTCGACTCGAGTTGTCTGCTCGAGTAAGCCAGTCTAGATACATTCTCCACTAGGATTTAAACCTAGAAAAACAAACCTCATGCCGGATATCCCTAGTAGGTTCGCTTTATTTGCATCACGTATATTTGACTCAGCGAAGCTTGGCACGTGGGCCTGGTCCGTATAGGACAGGTATCCTCTTTGAGACCATCATGCTCACTTATGTGCTATTTGCTACATCATTTGGAAGGCTTGCTTGCATTGTTGACCGGCTTTAGAAAATTAGTTGAGCGGAATTAAAATAAAAAAAAAAACAAAAAAAAGCATTCTCCTAGTTTAGTATATATAATCCTTTTTACTAAAATTTTGAAGTAGTCTGAAGTGAGGTGTAAAGATTAATTTCATAAAAATCAGAAAACAAATAGTCGGTTTCATCGAACTACGCGGGCCTCATTCTCACTACCCAGTGAGATACATAGGCAATCTCTATCGGGTTTCGCCCATATTTTTTAAAAAAAAGGCATAAAATTTACGCATGTGCATAAAATTTTCGAAAAAAAAAACTAATAATAAAAAAATTGCTATTTTTGGTCACCTTTTACTGTTTTGCCCTCGTATTCCGGCTGTTTTGTCAGGACAACCTTCCTTGGAAGCGTCGAGGAGCTATTTTTGCAAAATATTCATTTTGTTTATTTATTTTCACATTTTTGCCGTGTTGCCCTTATTTCCGGCCATCTTAGCCGAGTCAACCTTAAAACTTTTTTTTGGAAGTACCATAATGGCTGTTTTCGTAAAAGAATAAATTTTTTGTCTGCTTTTACCCGTTTATCCATGTGTACGGATGTTTTTACCGAGACAGCCATAGTACTTTCCTTCGAAGTACTGAAGAACCGTTTTCATAAGAATAACCATCTTGTCCCTCTTGTCACCTTTTATCGTTTTGTCCTCGGTCGGCCGGTTTTCATCATGTCTTGCTTCCTCGGTGAGATACGTGGTTAGTCATCCTAGAGTCTGGTCCTTTTCGTCCAAATTTGGCATATCAATCAAGTCTGATCAGTTGGGTCTTAGTTGACTGATTCTTCAATACGAGGAATTCTCCACTAAGAAGTTCGTTCATTGTCTTATCCAAAAGTCTGCTTGGTGTCATTTCTTCGAGTTTATATTAGGACTTGACCTCACATTTTGATTTATCCAGGTAAGATATGAATCCAGTAAGTGGAAGACCCGATAAAAATCCAAAAGATGATGAGCCCTTGCAGATTTGGCTTGTGCATAAAACACCCCAGTTGCTGAGGCAATGGTGGAAAAATATGGGCGTTTGTGAGCAGGAAAAGATAAAGGACCATCTGGGTAACTTTGTGAAAATTATGGAGATCAACCCAAGAAGGGACTTAATCGAGGCGTTGGTGCATTTCCGGGATCCTAATAACAACGTATTCCGTTTTAATGATTTCGAAATGACTCCCACTTTAGAGGAGTTAGCTGGATACACAAAGTTAGGCGATGAGCTTCGGAAGAAAAGACCCTTGGCCCCGAGGGATGTCACTGGCAATAAGTTCCTTGAGCAGATGACAATCAGCCAAAATAAAATAGCAAGTGTGGAACGAGGGCACATTCGATTAGATTTCTTGTACGACAGGTATGGGTATCCGGGTGGATTTTCAAAGCACGGGAAAGAGCTTGATAATAAAATTGGATACAAAGCTTGCAAAGCCATGGGCGGAGAGCTTTCCTAGTGGCATTTCTAGGGATGATGGTTTTCCCGAGGCATGACAAAAATATTGATATTCGATTATCTGGCATAGTTACCGCTTTATTGCATGGAAAGGATGTCACTATCATTCCTATGGTATTGTCAGATATTTACCGTGCCCTAACCAAATGTCAGGAAGGGAAAGATTTCTTTGAGGGTTGTAACATCATACTCCAGATATGATTTTTAGAGCACCTTCTCCTTCACCCCGTCGGGTAAATTTTAGCGTCCATTGGTGCAACAATGAGCTTGAAGATAGGTCTAAAGTTTTGACCGAAGATAGTAACTTCCCCAAGGGCGCCGAAGCATGGAGGGGGTATCTTCAAAAGTTAACTGCTACTGGAATCACATGGAAATACCACTCATTCTCACCAAAAGAGGTCATATACAGGTCTTACCACCATTCGTTTTTGATTTTGATGGGTCTTCGGGGTTTCCAGCCGTATGTGCCTATGAGAGCCCTACGCCAATTAGGTCGAAAACAAGTCGTGCCCACAGTGGAGAACATGCAAAGATTCATGTGGGAGGTAACATCGGAGGATCCTGTTCGTGAGGCCTATGCTAAGCAGGTTTGGGATGAAATTAAGGTGCTTGAATTTCACACTATGATAGAAGATCAAGATCAAGGAGAGTTAGACCCCGCATATTTTGAGTGGTTCTATGACCAAGATGCTTTTGGATCTAGGCTAGAGACAATTCTGAAGAGCACGGCAGAATGGGAGACTGAAATTAGAACAAGAGTGGGGTAGGCCAAGGAGGAAATAGCAAGAGACTATGAATCCATCATCCGCGAACTGCGTGGGGATATAAGTATCGTCAACGTGAATAGGGATTTGCAGTATACTGAGTTTAAAGAGGAGAAAACCAAATTAATACATGAGTTCAAGCGCTTCAAGCACAGCTTCGACAAGCGAGAATAGAAGCCGCTACTCAGCAACAAGCGGCCATTCCAAAGCACGAAGAAATGCATTACAACCTTATCATCCATGATCTAAGGGCTCGGGCCAGGGCTGGAGTCAAGTAAGAACCAGCTAGAGAATGAGCTAGGAAGAGTCCAGAACCAGTGAATCTGGTGTCACAACGCGAGGCGAATATATCAGACATAGCCAATAACCATGAGCGACACATCCAGTTTTTAAGTCGGAGCCAGGAGCATGTTAGAAGGAGGGTCTATGAGGTGGCTAATTATACCGCTCGAGGGTGTGTGACTTGTCAGGGTTTGACCCGAGAGCAATTTGCTATGGTAGCGCCCAACTTCGCACGCCACATTGCCACAGACTTAAGGCGCATATACCATGATATGGGAGGTCAGCCGCAGGAATAAGCACCTTAACTACAATGATGCCGGTGGATTCTCCTTCGGAGATTAGAGTCTTCTTTTAGTTGGCAGTCCACTTTGATTGTTCATTTGTAGTCATCAAGTTTGTAAGAGTCTTTTAGTGTTTTGAGTCTTGCTTAAATATTCGTCTTGTTTGAGTCAAGTCCGGTCTTGTTTAAATATTCATCTTTTGGGTTGTATCTTTATGTAATTTTCCTTTGTCTTGTACCAAAAAAAAATCAAAAATCAATGAAAAAGATTTTGTTTTAGGAAAATTTGAAAATTAACCAAAAAAATATATTTTTTTTGTACATAAAAAAAAGGAAAACTTTGTTTTGTTAAATTTTTTTTAAAAAAGGGGGTCATGTCCTTGAACTACGTAATGATATGATTCATGCGGCGACATGATTCGTAGGCAACCCCCAAAAGGTTCAATCAAAATATTTTTCAACGGCTCTAAAATAAGGCAAGGTGTAAAAAAACAAAAAAAAGGAAAAAAAGAAGAGAGGAATAAATAAGAGTGTCAATAAGCAGCAACCTTATAAGCCGGAATGAAACATGAAGCCTTCCAAAAGCATGTTAGAGACGTGATAATGTTAGGAGCATAGCATAGTTACGTGTGATTCGTATTTATAAAATGCTTAACCCTAACACATTTGTTGCCTCTTATATAGTAAGCTTAAAGTGGTTGGTTTGTGGTGAAACTGGCAACACATTATTACTTGACCAGATCTAAGGGGGAGGTAGCGATGGCTAACAATGATGAAATTGAGTTGGTTAGTTACGACCCTCTGGGTCAATTGGTTGAGCAAGAGTCGGAGGAAGTAAGAAGATTGAAATATCAACTGAGTATGTGTATTTGGCTTGGGTCTCTAGTCAGCCTCCGCCTCAGGGTCCCTCTGAGGGAACTTCCACCATACCCTAGGCTACACAACCACCGCTCCCTGCAACGAGCGATCATATTCTACCACCAGGGTGTGTGCCCAACTATAGCTTCCATACCGTCCCTGGTATCTCTAATGTGCAGCCTTCTGCCGCACCGGTTAGGAACACACCTCTCGTCGTTTTTGGTCCGTCTGTGTATACAATCCCCCCACCAAATCTTGTGACGAGGCCAAATATCGAGCCGCTATCTCATGCTTACGATGGCCAATACTACTCTCCAGATATGGCTTTTAAGGGTTCGACTCCACACAATCATACCCACGATATGTGTTACCTGCAGAAAATGAAAAGGCTATAAAGACAAGAGAGCCAGACGAGACGGTCAGGAAAATGAAAAGTCTTGAGCAGAACATAAAGAACATACAAGGACTAGGTGGTCACAAAAGTGTCTCATTCAGTGATCTGTGCATGTTTTCTGACATCCATTTACCCCAGGGTTCAAGACACCAAAATTTTAGAAATATGATGGACACGGTGACCCTATCGCCCACTTGAAAAGGTACTGCAACCAGCTGAGGGGTGCAGGAGGAAAAGAAGAGTTGCTGATGGCTTATTTTGGGGAGAGTCTGGTAGGGGTAGCCTCTGAATGGTTCATTGACCAAGATATCTCTCACTGGCATGTTTGGGACGACATGGCCCAGGCCTTCGTCAAACAATTTCAGTACAACATTGATATTGCGCCAGATCGCAATTCTCTGTCCAATATGAAGAAAAAGCCAACTGAAAGCTTCAGGGAGTATGCCGTTAGGTGGAGAGAGCAAACATCTAGAGTTAAGCCACCCATGGATGATCATGAGTTAATCACTGTCTTCGTTCAGGCTCAGGATCCTGATTATTTTCAAAATATAATGTCCGTAATGGGAGACCTTTTGCTGATGCAATCAAGATAGGAGAAATGGTCGAGAATGGCCTCAATACTGGCCGAATTATAAGTCAAGCGACTCTCAAAGCAGCCACTCAAGAAATCCATAATAGGCCGGACAACCTGGTTAATCAAAAGAAGAAAGATGAAGAGGCCATGATGGCATCACGGGCAAAAAGAGGCCAAAGGGGAGCATCTCAACCCCCAGATCCACGATACTTAGTTGCTCCACAGTATGCAACGTTCAATGCTCAGTCTTATGCCAAACCATCCAATCACCAGTAGATGCGGGCCCCAGCTTTGACATACCTTCGTTCGCGACAACAGAACTCTCAATCACCCTACAACCCTCGTCCAAAACAAGAGTACGGAAAGGAACATAAGCAAAGGGACAATTTCACGCCAATCGTAGAGTCCTACACAAGTTTGTTTGAAAGGCTAAATGTTGTGGCATGATTGAGCCGCTTCAAGGGTATGTTTCTGATCCATATGCAAAAGTTTTTGACCCTACTGTACGGTGCATGTACCATTCTAATGTCCAGGGACATAGCATTGAGGATTGTCGGGCTTTGAAAAAGGAAATAGAAGAGATGATTCAAGAAGGAATGGTCGTGGTCCACAATAATGGCACCCTAAACGCCATGACCAAGCACACATTGTTAGGATGATTTACAATGACAAAGAATATGGAGACGGTTTGGTGGAAAATGTCAAGAACCTGTCCACTGAATGCAAGGCAATCAAAATTGTTGACGATCTTGTTTGATGCTGATGTGCAAATTCATAGCTAAGATGTTGAGTTTGATAATTGGAAAGTCGCTCCCTTCCTTGCCGGGAAGGAGTCTTGGTAACTTATTTTGTCATAATTTCTATCATCCGGATTATTTCGAGGTTGTGATCCAGATGTTGTTTGTTTGTCCTGTCATCAAACATCTCTATCCTTTAATCAATGAAATGCAACTTTTTTCCCCTCTTCTTTGTGTCATTTTAATCCATTGTGTTTAGTTCTTCTTGCATATATATTTCTTTTCACGCCAATTTTAGTGGCACGACATGCATGCGGAGTTTTCGGCTAGATTAAAGAAAGCTTGTCCAATCTTGAAATGAATTGAGGAAAAACACTTGGAGGATAACTAAGAGGTTGAAGAACTTTGATGATAAGCCTGTCACATGGAACCAGAATAGTCATATCCGTAGAGGTTAAAGATTTTTCTCTCAAACCTATCATGAATACCGGCTTAAGGATAATTGAAATTTTTGTTGGGCTAATCGATGAAAAGCTTTTTTATCCATGGCCTGCATAATCTAATCATGCACGTGATTTTTGCCCTAAGCAAATTAATTCCAAAAAAAAAGTTTCAAATAATTGACTTCTTTACAATTTTTGTGAATTTTATTAAATTCTTGTGTTAATTGGTTGCATTTTATTCATATAAAAATACAAAAAAAATATATGCACTTGCATTTAGGAATTTAATTTCACAATTTTGGTATTAATTAAGTATAAATTAGTTCTAGAACAAATTTTAAAGAAAATCGTAAAAAAAAAAATAGTTTCTTTGCACCTTTAATTGTTAATTGTTGCAATCATCTTTAAATAGAGTTTTAAATAATTTTAGAAATTAAATAGTGTAACTAGGTCTTTGTTTGGTTTTAGCATATTATAAAATCAGANGTCTAAAGTTTTGACCGAGATTAGAACTTCCCCAAGGGCGCCGAAGCATGGAGGGGGTATCTTCAAAAGTTAACTGCTACTGGAATCACATGGAAATACCACTCATTCTCACCAAAAGAGGTCATATACAGGTCTTACCACCATTTTTTTTGATTTTGATGGGTCTTCGGGGTTTTCAGCCGTATGTACCTATGAGAGCCCTACGCCAATTAGGTCGAAAACAAGTCATGCCCACAGTGGAGCACATGCAAAGATGCATGTGGGAGGTAACATCGGAGGATCCTGTTCGTGAGGCCTATGCTAAGCAGGTTTGTGATAAAATTAAGGTGCTTGAATTTCACACTATGATAGAAGATCAAGATCAAGGAGAGTTAGACCCCGCGTATTTTGAGTGGTTCTATGACCAAGATGCTTTTGGATCTAGGCAAGAGACAATTCTTAAGAGCACGACAGAATGGGAGACTGAAATTAGAACAAGAGTGGGGCAAGCCAAGGAGGAAATAGCAAGAGACTATGAATCCACCATCTGCGAACTACGTAGGGATATAAGTTGCGTCAATGTGAATAGGGATTTGCAGTATACTGAGTTTAAAGAGGAGAAAACCAAATTAATACACGAGGTTTAAGCGCTTCAAGCACAGCTTCGACAAGCGAGAATAGAAGCCGCTACTCAGCAACAAGCGGCCATTCCAAAGCACGAAGAAATGCATTACAACCTTATCATCCATGATCGAAGGGCTTGGGCCAGGGCTGCAGAATCAAGTAAGAACTAGCTAGAGAATTAGCTAGCAAGGGTCCAGAACCAGCTGAATCTGGTGTCACAATACGAGGCGGATATATCAGAGATAGCTAATAACCATGAGCGACACATCCAGTTTTTAAGTCGGAGCCAGGAGCATGTTAGAAGGAGGGTCTATGAGGTGGCTAGTTATACCGCTCGAGGGTGTGTGACTTGTCAGGGTTTGACCCGAGAGCAATTTACGATAGCGCCCAACTTCGCACGCCACATTGCCACAGACTTAAGGCGCATATACCATGATATGTGAGGTTAGCCGCAGGAATAAGCACCTTAACTACAATGATGCCGGTGGATTCTCATTCGGAGATTAGAGTCTTCTATTAGTTGGCAGTCCACTTTGATTGTTCATTTGTAGTCATCAAGTTTGTAAGAGTCTTTTAGTGTTTTGAGTCTTGCTTAAATATTCGTCTTGTTTGAGTCAAGTCCGGTCTTGTTTAAATATTCATCTTTTGGGTTGTATCTTTATGTAATTTTCCTTTGTCTTGTACCAAAAAAAAATCAAAAATCAATGAAAAAGATTTTGTTTTGGGAAAATTCAAAAATGAACCAAAAAAAAAAAGTTTTTTTTGTACATAAAAAAAAGGAAAACTTTATTTTGTTAATTTTTTAAAAAAAAGGGTCATGTCCTTGAACTACGTAATGATTTGATTCATGCGGCGACATGATACGTAGGCAACCCCCAAAAGGTTCGACCGAAATATTTTTCAACGGCTCTAAAATAAGGGAAGGTGTAAAAAAACCAAAAAAAAAGGAAAAAAAGAAGAGAGAAATAAATAAGAGTGTCAATAAGCAGCAACCTTATAAGCCGGAATGAAACATGAAGCCTTCCAAAAGCATGTTAGAGACGTGATATGTTAGGAGCATAGCATAGTTACGTGTGATTCGTATTTTTAAAATGCTTAACCCTAACACGTTTGTTGCCTCTTATATAGTAAGCTTAAGGTGGTTGGTTTGTGGTGAAACTGGCAACACATCATTACTTGACCAGATCTAAGGGGAAGGTAACGATGGCTAACAATGATGAAATTGAGTTGGTTAGTTACGACCCTCTGGGTCAATTGGTTGAGCAAGAGTCGGAGGAAGTAAGAAGATTGAAATATCAACTGAGTATGTGTATTTGGCTTGGGTCTCTAGTCAGCCTCCGCCTCAGGGTCCCTCTGAGGGAACTTCCACCATACCCCAGGCTACTCAACCACCGCTCCCTGCAATGAGCGATCACATTCTACCACCAGGGTATGTGCCCAACTACAGCTTCCATACCGTCCCTGGTATCTCTAATGCGCAGCCTTCTGCCACATCGGTTAGGAACACACCTCTCATCGTTTCTGGTCTGCCTGTGTATACAATCCCCCCACCAAATCTTGTGACGAGGCCAAACATCGAGTCGCTATCTCATGTTTATGATGGCGAATACTACTCTCCAGACATGTCTTTTAAGGGTTCGGCTCCACACAGTCAGACCCCACAGTATGTGTTACCTGCAGAAAATAAAAAGGCTATAAAGACAGTAGAGCGAGACGAGATGGTCAGGAAAATGAAAAGTCTTGAGCAGAACATAAAGAACATACAAGGACTAGGTGGTCACAAAAGTGTCTCATTCAGTGATCTGTGCATCTTTCCTCACATCCATTTACCCCCAGGGTTCAAGACACCAAAATTTCAGAAATATGATGGACACGGCGACCCTATCGCCCACTTGAAAAGGTACTGCAACCAGCTGAGGGGGCAGGAGGAAAAGAAAAGTTGTTGATGGCTTATTTTGGGGAGAGTTTGGTAGGGGTAGCCTCTGAATGGTTCATTGACCAAGATATCTCTCACTGGCATGTTTGGGACGACACGGCCCATACTTTCGTCAAACAATTTCAGTATAACATTGATATTGCGCCAGATCACAATTCCCTATCCAATATCAAGAAAAAACCGACTGAAAGCTTCAGGGAGTATGCCGTTATATGGAGAGAGCAAGCATCCAGAGTTAAACCACCCATGGATGACCACGAGTTAATCACTATCTTCCTTCAGGCTCAGGGTCCTGATTATTTTCAAAATATGATGGCTGCAATGGGCAGACCTTTTGCTGATGCAATAAAGATAGGAGAAATGGTCGAGAACGGCCTCAATACTGGCCGAATTATAAGTCAAGCGGCTCTCAAAGCAGCCACCAAAGAAATACAGAATAGGCCGAATAGCTGTGTTAACCAAAAGAAGAAAGATGAGGAGGCCATGATGGCATCACGGGCAAAAAGAGGCCAAAAAGGAACATCCCAACCCTCGAATCCACGATACTCAGTTGCTCCACAGTATGCAACTCAGTCTTTTGCCAAACCATCCAATTGCCAACATATGCAGGCCCCAACTCTAACATACCTTCATCCACGACATCAGAACTTTCAATCACTCTACAACGCTCGTCCAAAACAAGAGTGTGAATGGGAACATAAGCGGAGGGACAATTTCATGCCAATCGTAGAATCCTACACAAGTTTGTTTGAAAGGTTGAAACGTTGTGGCATGATTGAGCCGCTTCAAGGGTATGTTCCTGATCCATATGCAAAAGGTTTTGACCCTGCTGTACGGTGCATGTACCATTCTAATGTCCAGGGATATAGCATTGAGGGTTGTCGGGCTCTGAAAAGGGAAATAGAAAAGATTATTCAAGAAGGAATGATCGTGGTCCAAGATAATGGCACCCTAAACGTCATGACCAAGCACGCATTGTTCGGATGATTTTCAATGATAAATATGGGGACGGTTTGGTGGAAAATGTCAAGAACCTGTCCACTGAATGCAAGGCAATCAAAATTGTTGACGGTCTTATTTGATGTTGATGTGCAAATTCGTAGCTAAGATGTTGAGCTGATAATTGGAAACTCACTCCCTTCCTTGCCGGGAAGGAGTCTTGGTAACTTATTTTGTCATAATTTCTATCATCCGGATTATTTCGAGGTTGTGATCCAGATGTTGTTTGTTTGTCCGTCATCAAGCCTCTCTATACTTTAATCAATGAAATACAACTTTTTTCTTTGTGTCATTTTAATCCATTGTGTTTAGTTCTTCTTGCATATATAATTCTTTTCACGCCAATTTTAGTGACATGACATGCATGCGGAGTTTTCGGCTAGATTTTAGAAAGCTTGTCCAATCTTGAATTGAATCGAGGAAAAAACACGTGGAGGCCACGTAAGAGGTTGAAAAACTTTGATGATAAGCCTGTGTCAAGATCACATTGAACCAAAATAGTCATGANTATATATATATATATATATATATATATATAAAATCGAAAATCATTGAAAAAGATTTTGTTTTATAAAAATTCAAAAATGAACAAAAAAATTGTTGTTTTTGTACATAAAAAAAAGAGGAAAACTTTGTTTTGTTAAATAAGAAAAAGGGAGGGGGGTCATGTCCTTGAACTACGTAATGATCTGATTCATGCGGCGACATGATACATAGGCAACCCCTAAAAGGTTTGATCGAAATATTTTTCAACGGCTTTAAAATAAGGCAAGGTGTAAAAAAAAAGAGAGGAATAAATAAGAGTGTCAATAAGCAGCAACCTTATAAGCCGGAATGAAATATGAAGCCTTCCAAAAGCCTGTTAGAGATGTGATAATGTTAGGAGCATAGCATAGTTACGTGTTATTCGTATTTATAAAATGCTTAACCCTAACACGTTTGTTGCCTCTTATATAGTAAGCTTAAGGTGGTTGGTTTGTGGTGAAACTGGCAACACATCATTACTTTACCAGATCTAAAGGGAAGGTAGCGATGGCTAACAATGATAAAATTGAGTTGGTCAGTCACGACCCTCTGGGTCAATCGGTTGAGCAAGAGTCGGAGGAAGTAAGAAGATTGAAACATCAACTGAGTGATGTGTATCAGGCTTGGGTCTCTGGTCAGCCTCCGCCTCAAGGTCCCTCTGAGGGAACTTCCACCATACCCCGGGCTACTCAACCACCGCTCCCTGCAACGAGCGATCACATTCTACCACCAGGGTATGTGCCAAACTACAGCTTCCATACCGTCCCTGGTATCTCTAATGCGCAGCCTCCTGCCACACCGGTTAGGAACACACCTCTCGTCGTGTCTGGTCCGCCTGTGTATACAATACCCCCACCAAATCCTGTGACGAGGCCAAACATCGAGCCACTATCTCATGCTTACGATGGCCAATACTACTCTCTAGATATGGCTTTTAAGGGTTCGGCTCCACACAATCAGACCCCACAATATGAGTTACCTGCAGAAAATGAAAAGGCTGTAAAGACAGGAGAGCCAGATGAGATGGTCAGGAAAATGAAAAGTCTTGAGCAGAACATAAAGAACATACGAGGACCAGGTGGTCACAAAAGTGTCTCATTCAGTGATCTGTGCATGTTTCCTCACATCCATTTACCCCAGGATTCAAGACACCAAAATTTCAGAAATATGATGGACACGGCGACCCTATCGCCCACTTGAAAAGGTACTGCAACCAGCTGAGGGGTGCAGGAGGAAAAGAAGAGTAGCTGATGGCTTATTTTGGGGAAGGACTGGTAGGGGTAGCCTCTGAATGGTTCATTGACCAAGATATCTCTTACTGGCATGTTTGGGACGACATGCCCAGACTTTCGTCAAACAATTTCAGTACAACATTGATATTGCGCCAGATCGCAATTCCCTGTCCAATATGAAGAAAAGGCCGACTGAAAGCTTCAGGGAGTATGCCGTTAGGTGGAGAGAGCAAGCATCCAGAGTTAAACCACCCATGGATGACCATGAGTTAATCATTCTCTTCCTTCAGGCTCAGGATCCTGATTATTTTCAAAATATGATGGCTGCAATGGGCAGACCTTTTGCTGATGCAATCAAGATAGGAGAAATGGTCGAGAACGGCCTCAATACTGATCGAATTATAAGTCAAGCGGCTCTCAAAGCAGCCACCAAAGAAATCCAGGCCGAATAGCTGTGTTAACCAAAAGAAGAAAGATGAGGAGGCCATGATGGCATCACGGGCAAAAAGAGGCCAAAAAGGAGCATCTCAACCCCCGGATCCACGATACTCAGTTGCTCCACAGTATGCAACTCAGTCTTTTGCCAAACCATCCAATTGCCAACATATGCAGGCCCCAACTCTAACATACCTTCATCCGCGACATCAGAACTCTCAATCACTCTACAACGCTCGTCCAAAACAAGAGTATGAAAGGGAACATAAGCGGAGGGACAATTTCACGCCAATCGTAGAATCCTACACAAGTTTTTTTGAAAGGTTGAAACGTTGTGGCATGATTGAGCCGCTTCAAGGGTATGTTCCTGATCCATATGCAAAAGGTTTTGACCCTGCTGTACGGTGCATGTACCATTCTATTGTCCAGGGACATAGCATTGAGGGTTGTCGGGCTTTGAAAAAGGAAATAGAAAAGATAATCAAGAAGGATTGATCGTGGTCCAAGATAATGGCACCCTAAACGTCATGACCAAGCACGCATTGTTCGGATGATTTACAATGATAAAGAATATAGGGACGGTTTGGTGGAAAATGTCAAGAACTTGTCCACTGAATGCAAGACAATCAAAATTGTTGACGATCTTGTTTGATGCTGATGTGCAAATTCATAGCTAAGATGTTGAGCTTGATAGTTGGAAAGTCACTCCCTTCCTTGCCGGGAAGGAGTCTTGGTAACTTATTTTGTCATAATTTCTATCATCCGAATTATTTTGAGGTTGTGATCCAGATGTTGTTTGTTTGTCCTGTCATCAAGCCTCTCTATCCTTTAATCAATGAAATACAACTTTTTTCTTTGTGTCATTTTAATCCATTGTGTTTAGTTCTTCTTGCATATATAATTCTTTTCACGCCAATTTTAGTGACATGACATGCATGCAGAGTTTTCGGCTAGATTTTAGAAAGCTTGTCCAATCTTGAATTGAATCGAGGAAAAAACACGTGGAGAACAAGTAAGAGGTTGAAAAACTTTGATGATAAGCCTGTGTCAAGATCACATGGAACCAAAACAGTCATGAATACTGGTTTAAGGATAATTGAAAGTTTTGAAGTTTGGTTGGACTAATCAACGAAAATGTTTTTGCCATGGCATGCATAATCTGATCATATCAGGGAAGATGACCCAAATCCCCAAAGAAGGTGCATTCCAAGGAATTTAAAATGATTAGCTGGTACTGAAGTGCACCCTTCTACATCAGGATAAGGACCAAGAAAAGGTGACTCCAAATTGTCAAAAGTCATTTGTTGCGAACAAGATATTGACTACGAAACTATACAGCTGACAAAACCAAGAAGAGAGTCATGTCCATCAATGCCGAACCTGAGAAGAGATAGAATGTTTGGCATTCTTGAGGCTGGGAGGCCCTTTCTTCTGCTACCCCTTTTGACCCTGTTTTATTTTTCTTCGACCCCCCCTCTTTTGGAATCAAGTATAGAGTCAAAAAAAACGAAGATCCATGCCACCAGAAAGGTAGGAGCTAGGACAATCTGATTATAAAAAACAAAAGAGAAGAAAAGGAAAGAGAAAAGAAAAATGAATAGAAAAACAACAAAGAAATATTTCATGTTAGTTTGAACTACGTTTGACGTGATTCCTGTAAAGGATACGGAGGCAGCTCTACACGAGGGTTCAGTCTAACCAAATCAAAAATCAAAAATTCCCCAGTATCTGAAACTGGGGCGGAATTTTTTTATTTTTTTTATTTTATGAAGAGTCGATTCCAAGAGTTGTAAATATACAACCCTATCATCTTGAGTCTATTTTGAGCCTTAATGTGACCCTTTCTTTCTAACCCCCTCCAAAAGCCTTCCAAATGAAGACCTTCCAAATAGTCTTAAGAATGCCAAGGAAAACACGCAGTAAGCAACAGTTGTCACACAACGTAGAACAATGTCAAGTTGCTTGCACAAAAAGCTAAAACAAAGAAGAGATAATGAATGGAAATGAGAGAGTCTTATTGGTGAAAACCCTCATAGAAACTATAAGGCGATGGTAAGTAGAGATAAATAAATGAGAGAGGCCGGTTGGTGAAAACCTTTCAGGGCACCACTGGTCGAAGGTGAGCTGTGATTTGATGCAAATGATTGGCACAAAGAGGCCAAATTCAAAGACGAAAAGGAACAACAAGAAGAAAGGGTAGATTGGTTGGATAGATTCGGCCGCTCAGTCCAAAATGCATGTCATGATCATTAAAGTTGGCTACCATATTCAAAGGAGCCCCTTTTTTTTTCTTTCTCTCCACGTAAAGTGGCATTTTCAGTTAAATACTATTCCTTCTCACTTTTGCATCGCGTCATTTTATCCATTTGCATTTTTATTTTGAGTCAGTCTTTGTTAAAACAACCGAGAAATGATTTCAACATCTGTTACCAGCTTTCCAATTGTACAAAGCGAGTTCTATCCTGGCACATCGAAGAGGACATACCCAGGAAGAAACATGCACAATAAGCTTGTCGAAGCTAAACGAGATCTGAGGGTCCATGCCAACGGAAGTTCTAAAAGTTTGCTGGTCTATTTGTTTAGAAGTCAATAAAGAAAGGGCCACAAAATTGGTCACTATTTCGTGGAAGTGCAAAATAAAAGATGTTGAGGCATACGCGGCAATGACAAAGGCATGAATCCAACTCTGATTTCCTCTGATAAGCCGAACAATGTATTTTGAAGAAATCAAAAAGGTCACTAAGCAAGACTTGCTTCATGGGCAAAGCTGATAGCACCACATACACAAACTAAAAAAAATCAAGTTTGATTTTTAAAGGAAAAACTGCCAAAGTGAAGATTTGCTTTATTGACAAGGTTCAACAACACCTTAGACATCCGGCTTTGAAATAGCTGGAGGCGACAGATAGAAAGCTAAAATTTCCAGAACACGGTACAGAGCCTCCTAGTCGTTGGGTACCATTACTTGCAAATCAGTTCTCTAACAACGAGGTGGCCGCAGATTCAAACTGATCAAGGCATGCAAGGCCACAAACCGACCACCATTGTTAAACTCACAAATCTTTCTTTGTTTGAAGCAGGAAACAAAGCAGTGTAGAATTGAAGTTCTCAAAGGACGAATGTCACCAAATGTGAGTTCTTCAAGCTCTCTGCTTTTTCTTTCTAGATATGCCTATAATGACATCATTAGCCACTGCATTTTCCAGCATAAGGTACATCAGTCCTTAGTTGAGGTCCCATTTTGACATAGGGCACACCACACCCTAGTCGCATGTTTAGTATAGGGTACACCAAACCCTAGCCGAATTTTCCACTATAAGGTACAACTATCTTTAGTGAGGTTCTATTTGATACAAGGTATACTATCCCCTGGTTACTTTCCTTCTTAGTGATACAGGGCGCCAACCCCTAGTTACATTCCTTCTTAGTAGTATAGGGCGCCAACCCCTAGTTACATTCTTTCTCAATGATACACGGCGCCAACCCCTGGTTACGTTCCTTCTTAGTGATATAGGGCACCAACCCCTAGTTACATTCTTTCTCAGTGATACAGGGCGCCAATCCCTAGTTACATTCCTTCTTTGTGATATAGGGCGCCAACCCCTAGTTACATTCTTTCTCAGTGATACAGGGCGCCAACCCCTGGTTATTCCTTCTTAGTGNAAATAGGGCACACCACTCCTTAGCCGCATGTTTAGTATAGGGTACACCAATCCCTAGCTGTATTTTCCGACATAAGGTACAACAATCTTTAGTGAGGTTCCATTTTAGTACAAGGTATCCTATCCCCTGGTTACTTTCTCTCTTAGTGATACAAGGCGCCATCCATTGTTTACATTCTCTCAGCGATACAAGGTGCATATCCCTAACCATATTCTCTCTTAGTAATACAGGGTGCCAACCCCTGGTTACATTCCTTCTCACTAATACATGGCGCCAACCCTTGTTATATTCCCTCTTAGTGATACATGGCGCCAACCCCTGGTTACATTCTTTCTCAGTGATACAGGGCGCCAACCCCTGGTTACATTCCCTCCAAGTCTTTCAACCTCACTCGTAGGTGACGCACTTCCTAGCTTGAGTCATTCCAATAGGAGACGCACTTCCTACTCTGAAACATTAATCCCAGGAGACGCACTTTCTAGTCCAAGTCCTTTAACCTCACTCGTAGGAGACGCACTTCCTAGTTTGAGTCATTACAATAGGAGACGCACTTCCTGATCTAAACCATCAAATCCTAGGAGATGCACTTCCTAGTACAAGTCTTGCAACCTCATTCCAATAGGAGACGCACTTCCTAATCTAAACCATCAAATCCAAGGAGACGCACTTCCTAGTCCAAACCTTTCCACCTCACTCATAGGAGACGCACTTCTTAGCTCGAATCGACCCTGTTCATTCTAATAAGAGATGCACTCCCTAATATGAATCATTAATCCTAGGAGACGCAATTCATAGTTCGAGTCCTTCAATTTCGTAGTCATTCCAGTGCTACCCATGGGAGATACACCTCCTAGTCTATGTCTTATCCGTTCTACTCCTAAGAGAAGCACATTCGATTCAGAGCCTTCTGTATCATTTTTGCATCTTTCAAATAAAATAAGCTGATCTGCAACTTTACCCAATAACTCACAAAATTTTCTCAGTGCCAAAGTGGGGCAGAAAATTTTGTTCATTTTGTTCATCTTTGATGGCTTTGCAGGCCCCGCCTCAGAGCACAGGTTGTGACGATCAAAGCTTGCCGTTTCAGTTATCATCAGAAGAAAGAAGTCTTTCGATCACAGTTTAGTTGGAGTTAACTTTGAAAATCTGTCAATAACCCAGCTTCTGAAGATTCATCATCTCAATTTCGGATCAGGAAAGCAGGCACTGAGATTGACTCATAATCTTTTCTTCAAAGAGCATCAAGATCCAAACTAAGGTCAACACAAACAAACAAGTCAAGAATCAAGATTTGACTCCAGAAGACACATAGATAGGAATTTTTAACTCTTAGTTTGCAGAAATATATAGTTCTCTCTCTCATCCTTTTGATGTAAGCAGTAAGTAACAGTAATAGCAATAACAACAACAGCAACAGTCTTAACTCCAGTGCCTGGTAGTCCCAGCTACCAAATTTTCAGAACTACACTGACCTGATTCCTTTATAGCCAAGGATATGTAGGCAACCTCGGAAGCAAGGTTCGCTCACCTTTTTTCAAAAAATTGCTTCCATTGGAGTGATATGTGAGCAAAAATTAGCTATGGCATTCACTTTTCTTTGCATGAAAACTCTTCATGTTCTCGAGCAAAGAGGAGCAGCTGTGAACACCTAATTTTTGCACTATTTTAACACCTCCTAAAGTTATTAGCGTTTTGTTATTTTAATTGTTTTTCTCAAATTTTGTGTCTTTAATTGCATATTTCCTATCATGAAAATACCAAAAAATAATAGTTCTTCCTTCATTTGTGCATTTTAGGAATTGACTAACTTTTCAATTGGTGAATCAATCTAGTTAATTGATCATTTGAATAAGTTATTTAATTAATTTATTTATTTGTGTAAATTTAGTTTAATAAGTAGGATTAAGGAAGAAATTTGGCCAAATTTGAAAGAAAAAGAGTGCAAGATAAGGGGCTGCTATTGAAAGGGTCCGAAACTACGTAGTTTTGCCTCAAAACTACGTCGTTTCATTAAGTGATTCAAAATTAAATCTCATCCATTCATCTCTCCCTCATCCAATGGTCCACAATCAATCTCCCAACTAGGTATTTAAGACTTAGAAATGCTGAAATTTTGCCCCATTTCACCCATAATTCTTTTCTCCTTCCTCTCTCTTCACTCTCTCTTTCTCCATAACCGCCGCCTCTCCACCGCCGCCGAAAATCGCCCACCGGCGGCCGTCCACCTCCAAATCACCCAAAAATCGCACCATACAATCTCCACATTCTCCTCTTTACATATCTATAAACCAAATCCTTAACAAAACCCTCAAACTCCTTGAATTTTAGATCTAGGAAACTTAAGCCGCAACTTTTTTGCCCAAATTCTTGAAGTTCCGGCCACTAACACCCCACAATACCTACATCAACGGATAGAGCTCCTCAATACCTACCTATTGATGTCAATTCTACACCAAAAATCCGGCGACCAAAAGTCCGGCCAAATTCCGGCGACCTCCCCGAACGCCCTCGTTTGGCATGCCACCATTTTTCGGCCACTTGAAATTTAAAATGGTAAAAAATACTATTCTTTTTTCATGGTTGATTTGTTTTATTATTTTTTCAGATTTTTATTTTTTTTGCCTCTTATTAATTATTTTAGCATTAGTTTTTGATGTTTTGAAATGCTGAATTTTTTGTTTTTACATTGGTTTGAATTGGTTAGTTAGTTTATTAGTTTGTGAAGGGTAAAAGGTAAATGATGAAATAGGGTACTAGTAGCTTACTTTTTACTAGTAGGGTGGGCGGAATGATATTTTTTCTCCTTGTTTCGGCTATAGCAGATTTTCAGGTTGTCCTTTCACCTTTTAGACAGCCTTTGAACAGTGTTTAGCACACAAAAGTTAGTCCTTTTGGACAAAAGTGGCTTTCTTTGCCAACTTAAGGGCAGCCCTTTCCTCACTTTACACACACTCTATCACACATTTGCTAGACATTTTTACACACTAAAAAATATAATTTTAGGAGTAAAAATCAGCAGCTGAACTTAAAGAAAGTAAGCTGAAATTTTAGCTTTATGAGTGCTTCTTAGAGTGAAAACTCTTTCAAAAAAGAATAAGTCTTTTAGAGTTGATTCTGGGTTTCTTCTCTAAGGTTTTCGGGCTGTTTAAACACGATTTTGCTGCTGTTTTCTACTATTTTTGTTGCTGAAATTTAGTTCTTCCCTGCTGACATTTTCTTTCTGCTATCCAGGTAATTCTCTCAAAGCGCTACTGTAATTTTGAGTCAAGAACGAATAGGAATGAAGCAGATTTAAGTATTATTCAGCTTCTTTTTGAGCTTTAAATATCTTGTTTTGTGTAGGATTTTGTATGTAAGCATGTGTAATGAATGTTGACCTTCTTGTTTAATTGTGGTTGACACCATATTTTAAAATATTTTGGCTCATAGCTCGTTGTCTTTTTCTTGTCCGTTGCAATGTATATTTGAGGCCGGAAGATTATCTCGTATTTTAACCTAATGCATGTTTCATGAAAAGGAAATATGATTTCTTTTAATTTTATAAGTTTTTCCTTTTAGTAGCTTATTGAGTTTAGTTTGCCTGAGATTTGTTAGCCAATGTTCAACAATCCGTGATGTTCATTTCCAAAATTTTTATTAGTGTGTTATTTCTTGTAATTATTGTTTTATAAGTATTTTGGTGTGGATTTATTTTTATGATCATAAAATAGTAGTTAGGTGATGAAAAGGATAAAATATTGGCCCCTGCAAATATAATAATGGTTTATCAATAGTTAATAGTAAGTTGGATAGAAAATATAAAATGCTAGGCCCAAAGTTAATAACTAATCTTTGGCCCAAAATGACCATTTAACTTCTAAAGGGGCCAGCAGCACAAGTGATTACTTTAATTGGACTCAATGCCCATGACAACCGAAACAGGCCGACATTTTCAATATAAGTGAGCTGGCCCATCACTAATGGTTCCATATCTATTTTTATATATAATTAAAAAAAAATAGTTTTTTCTTTTATTAAAATAACATTACAACTTAATCTCCTTAATAATTAATTTAAACGCAAGGCAACTAGTAGGTGCGCTTTAACTTTTTCATTCACGGACTCGTGCGCGTAGCGTGATATTAACTCTTAATATTTTAATCCAATAATCTCATTGTCACACCTCTTTTTGCCACGCAACCCTATTATGAGGTTGAGTTAGAAGAGTTTTTCCAATTAAAGTGACGTTTCGAAAAGGGATTATTTATTATTTAGAGTCGCCACTTGGAATTGAGTTTTGGTGTTCCAAGTCACCTTTTATTTGAATCCTTTTTTAAAAGGAATTGACTCTTAATTTATGGTATACGAAAAGAGAAGACTGAGTAAGGAATTCTGTTGACCGAGGGGAAGGTGTAAGGCACCCCTCGAGTCCCGTGGTTCTAGCACGGTCGCTTCTATTGACTAATGTAAGGCTTAAATCAATTTTTTGCTATTCTTATATTTTATTGATTATGGATTATTTATTATCGCTTAATTAATTATTATATATTTTTAATTATGTTCACTAAGATGGGGTACACACAAGGTATTCTTTAAAATTGAATGTTAAACCAAGGTACGAAATGTACACACGGTCAAAACATAATTATTTTAATTTGAAAGGTATCAAGACGCGGGAATGCGCACACGATCCTTTTATTAATTAAGCATATCAATCCGAGGTTCGGATATGAACACATGGACTAATAGCATATTTAGAATATTTAACTATTTTTGTCTCTTGTATATTCGATATATTTAATTATGTGTTTTTTTTTTTTTTTTTTACTTATTGCTATGGATCTTGAGTTAATTCTACTCTTGAATTATGAGATATTAAAAGAGTTTAAGTTAGTTAGCTAATTAATTGCTTAAGACTGATTTATTAAACCCAAATTATTTTTATAAGACCAATGTTTGGTGTACTAAGTACTAACTTCTCACCAATTTAAGCTCAACCCTTCGTTCTTTATTAATTCAATCCTAAAGTTACCAGATTAACGGCAACTAAAAAAAAAATCTAATGATCTTTGCAATTTTCAAAGTCTATTATTACGATTGAACTATTTAATATGCTACTATTTTTGTTATTTTCTAAAGATCTAAAAGTATAAATTAAGCAAAGAAGTAAAATGAACTAATTAAATTATCTTAAAATTAAAACACATACAGAATAACTATTATACTAGAACAAAATTCATCACACATATCTGCTAATTACTACTTCAACCTTTATTAATGCTTGGAATAAAAAAAAATATTCATATGCAAAATTACATGGTTTTCTATATTGAAGGTAAATCAGTCATTTTATTGTGCAAAATTGACACGTCTTTCAAGGACAAATGGAGATCTTTGAATATGTATTTTTTTGTTAAATAAATAAACATTCAAAAGCTAAAGAACTGTAACTGCAAAAAAAAAAATCTTTTAGATGGCTCAAGTTCACGTTCCCGGTAGGACACATTAAAATATATAAAAGAATGAATAGAAGAAAACCTGTAGAATGAAACTTCTTTAAGAATAATAGTAGGAAATGAATATGTGGTTTCAACTCTGTAATCCAAGCGAAATGGCAACAATGAATAGATATAAAATCACGGTCAGAGCCAAAATTTCTAAGGAAAATCGGAACCCGAATCACGAATGTAACCTCTACTGGAACTCCATGTTTTCTGTTTGAGAATTAAAAATGCAGAACCTTTTTCATTTTGTCTTCTCACTTCTTTTTCGTTCTTTTCTTTTGCTTTTTGTCAGATCCTCTGACTTCTGCTTCTTTCTTTCTTTTGTCTTACGTTTTTGCTTTTCTAAGTTTTCCAATCTTCTTTTCACTTTTGTTTTGCTTTCTTGGTCGGATCCCCCTTTTCGTTTTTTGTGCTCTCTTTTATTTATAAATTAATTGGGTAATTGGTAGTTAAATAGAAAATTATGGAGATTATGTGTTGCGTGTGCATATGACCTGAGGAGTGGGGGTGAGGCATGAGTGAAGTGGGGAAGCGGAAAAGTTGGGTGGTTTTATTTGTTTATTTGTTTATTTTTTTAACTTTATATATATTTATTTAACTTTTCCTAACCCTTTTTTTTAAATCAAAAATAAAAGAAGATAAAACACACACACACACACACACACACACACACACATATATATATATATATATATATATATATATATATATATATATATATAATATATATATATATATTCCAACTTACTTTTAGACTTAAAGAAACTATGTAAATAAGAAAACTCAATATTTACACTAAAGTATAAATTATACCAAGAAAAATACTACTATAAATTACATCTAAATTAGAAGAAACCAAATATATATATAAATTTTCTTCTATTTAAACATTGGAAAAAATCTTATATTCTAAGAATATGAATATTTTTTATAGTTTTTAACTTTCTTAAATAAAACCTATAAGAGTAAGATAAACATTTAAAATATTAAGATTAGACCTAAAAGAAATATTTACACTAAACTAGTATAAAATTTTAGTGTGGTCAAAAATTAGTTGTTCACACTTATACTATTTCTACTAGCTTTAATTAATTTCTAATTTAATTAATTCTTTTGCTAAAATTACGGTTTCGCTTGCGTAGCGCGATACTTAATATTTTAGTAATTTCTAAGTGTAGTAACTTTTTTTTTCAAAAGTAATAATGTACTAATAATCCTTGTCATAACTGCGGATTCGCTTGCGTAGCGCTGTTATGATAAAATTAATAAATTTCGTCTCGATCACGCATTTGCTTGCGTAGTGTGGTTATGACATCTTATTATTCAAACAAAATCTTTAATTTTTCTAATAATCCAGATATAAAAGTGGCTAGGTAAAAATATAAAAAACATATAAATATCAATTTGTTCAAAATTAATTAAAGCCAAGTTTATGTCAATAAAGCGACCGTGCTAGAACCGCGAGACTCGGGGAATGCCTTACACCTTCTCCCCGATCAACAGAATTTCTTACCTGAACTTTATTTTCGCGGACTGATAATAATAGAGTTAAACCTTTCTTTGACTAGGGATTCAAATAAAAAGGTGACTTGGAACACCCAAAAAATCAATTCCAAGTGGCGACTCTTTAAACAAAATAATCCCTATTCAAGCTTGTCACTTTAATTGGAAAAACTCTTTAACCCACCCACAATCCGTAACATACATATCTTTCGGGGGTAGAAAAAGGGGTGTGACAGCTCTGGCAACTTTGCTGGGGAAAACCAGAATTCGAGCTTGTACATGTTGACTTTTATTTGGCTTTATTAATTTTGTATATACTGTGATTTATTTGGGCATAATGTGCTACTTGTTTGCTTTTTACCGCTTTGATATTGTTGAACTGTACATATAAATTGTCTTCTCGCGCACTCCCTCTGATTCTTCTTGAAATTAAAAATTGGGAATTTGCTTGTCATAGCCCGCTTTCTTTGAGATAGCCGAGGTGCTTGTCACCCGGTGAAGGATTTTAGTCACACATATTTTAGGCGGGGAGCACCACCAGCTAAGCCGGAAAGCAATGCTACTGGTACGCCGAACCTCCTCGACTCGAGTTGTCTGCTCGAGTAAACCAGTCTAGATACATTCTCAACTAGGATTTAAACCTAGAAAAACAAATCGCATGCCGGATATCTCTAGTAGGTTCGCTTTATTTGCATCACGTATATTTGACTTAGCGAAGCTTGGCACGGGGGCCGGGTCCGTATAGGACAAGTATCCTCTTTGAGACCATCATGCTCACTTATGTGCTATTTGCTACATCATTTGGAAGGCTTGCTTGCATTGTTGACTGGCTTTAGAAAATTAGTTGAGCGGAATTAAAACAAAAAAAAAACAAAAAAAAACATTCTCCTAGTTTAGTATAAATAATCCTTTTTTACTAAAATTTTGAAGTAGTCTGAAGTGAGGTGTAAAGATTAATTTTCATAAAAATCAGAAAACAAATAGTCGGTTCTACCGAACTACGCAGGGTTTGATTCTCACCGGATGTGAGATACGTAGGCAACCTTTATCGGGGCCAGCCCCCAATTTTTCAAAAATCCAAAAATATTTTCCTTTAATCTTTGATACATCAATTCTCGAAATTTGAAAAAAAGAAAAAGAATTTGAATTCCAAAATATTTTCGTTCTTCTTCAGAAGTTTTTCTTTCGGAAATTAAAAAGAAAACTCAGAATCTAAAATATTTTCGAAAATTCAAAGACATAAATTAAAAATCCAAAAATATTTTCTTCTTCTTTGGAAGTCTTTCGTTTGAATAAAAAAAATATTCTTACTCTTTAGAAGTCTTTCATTCAACAATTCCCACAAAGAAAAATCTAAAAATATTTTCCTTGTTAGGAGCTTTCGTGTTCTAATTTGTATATAAGTAAAAACAAAAAAAAAGTTAGTTTATTTATTTGTTCTTGATACCCCTGAACTACGTAATGATCTAATTCATGCGGCGACATGTTACGTAGGCAACCCCTAAAAGGTTCGATCGAAATATTTTTCAATAGCTCTAAAATAAGGCGAGGTGTAAAAAAAAAAGCAAAAAAGAAAGGAATAAATAAGAGTGTCAATAAGCAGCAACCTTATAAGCCGGAATGAAACATGAAGCCTTCCAAAAGCATGTTAGAGACGTGATAATGTTAGGAGATAGTTACGTGTGATTCGTATTTATAAAATGCTTAACCCTAACACGTTTGTTGCCTCTTATATGGTAAGCTTAAGGTGGTTGGTTTGTGATGAAACTGGCAACACATCATTACTTCACAAGATCTAAGGGAACGGTGGTAATGGATAAC
The DNA here is from genome assembly GCF_001879085.1 of Nicotiana attenuata. NCBI lineage: Eukaryota > Viridiplantae > Streptophyta > Magnoliopsida > Solanales > Solanaceae > Nicotiana > Nicotiana attenuata. Next base: position 98,872 of record NW_017673555.1, read on the forward strand.
AATGATGAAATCGAGTTGTTCAGTGAAAATCCCCAGGGCCAGTCAGTTGAGCAAGAGTCGGAAGAAATAAGAAAGTTGAGACAACAACTGTCAGATGTATATCAAGCTTGGGTTTCCGGTCAACCTCCATCCCAGGGTCCCTCGAAGGGAACTTCCACCGTACCCCAGGCTACTCAACCATAGGGGTGTGCATTCGATTTATCGATTCGGTTTTGACCCTTATCGATAATTACTTATCGATTATCGATTTGTACATATGCTTATCGTTATCGTTTCAGTAAGGTTTCGATTTTTTCGATTTCGATTTATCGATTTTTGGGGCTTATCGATTCGGTTATCGATTACACCAATAAGAAAATTTGCGGGATTCCACGGAAAGTATATCGCTATAAACATGCCTTGAAATTGTAACAAAGGCACGGAGAGAGAGAGAGAGAGGGAGAAACGTACTATTGAAGTCGCCCGAGTATGCCGGAGTTCACTTTATCTGTTGGGTTTGCAGTTCGCGGAAGAGAGGGAGAAAGAAAAAAGCGGCGCTGAAGTTCACTTCCTCAGGAAATAATAGAGAATTTGAAATTTGAAGGATCGCAAGCATAAGGCTTTGTCTTGAAGTACTAAAGATAGAATTTGGACGTTATGGAATTAGAGAATTTGAAATTTATGCAATTGTAAAATATAAGAAAACCATTGCAAAAACAGTACACGTGTTTATACAGGAATATGGAATTACTTTTTAAAATAGTTCAACTTATAAGATACAGACAAACTTGTTCTTTGCATCGTTCATTAACAATTAACATGAGAAGAACCAAACCATAAAACAACTCTTACAGGCTTAAAGAAACTAAAGTATATGATACAATAACAGAAACTATCATTACTATATAAAAAACCAAAAAAGAGATTGAAAAATGAAAACAATACCTCAGATACAAGAGCAGAAGAGGCAGTTCCACGTTTGTGTGGCTCCACGGAAAGAAGAGTCTCTATGAGTGAGACTGCACTTTTAGTTAGATCTTAAAGGTTTCCCGTCAAGGAAATAATGGGTAAAAGCGCCGGAGTTCACTTCATCAGAAAATAATAGGGTTAGGGACTTAGGGTAGAGGAAAGGGTATTATAGAATAAGGATATATTTATCTTTTTAGTATATCTTATCGGTTTATCGATAAACCGATAACCGAAGAGGACAAAATCGAAATCGAAATCGATAACTCGATAAGGAAAAATTCGAAATTGAAATCGAAATCGATAAATCGATAAACCGATAACAAATAATCGATTCAATTTATCGATAAACCGATTCGAATGCACACCCCTACTCAACTACCGCTCCATGCAACGAGCAATCACATTCTACCACCAGGGTATGTGCCAAACTACAGCTTCCATACCGTCCCTGGTATCTCTAATGCGTAGCCTCCTGCCACACCGGTTAGGAACACACCTCTCGTCGTGTCTGGTCCGCCTGTGCATACAATACCCCCACCAAATCCTGNATCAAAAATCAATGAAAAAGATTTTGTTTTAGGAAAATTTGAAAATGAACCAAAAAAATGTTGTTTTTTTTGTACATAAAAAAAGGGGAAAACTTTGTTTTGTTAATTTAAGAAAAAAAAGGATCATGTCCTTGAACTACGTAATGATCTGATTCATGCGGCGATATGATACGTAGGCAACCCCCAAAAGGTTCGATCGAAATATTTTTCAACGGCTCTAAAATAAGGCAAGGTGTAAAAAAAACAAAAAAAAGGAAAAAAAGAAGAGAGGAATAAATAAGAGTGTCAATAAGCAGCGACCTTATAAGCCGGAATGAAACATGAAGCCTTCCAAAAGCATGTTAGAGACGTGATAATGTTAGGAGCATAGCATAGTTACGTGTGATTCGTATTATAAAATGCTTAACCCTAACACGTTTGTTGCCTCTTATATAGTAAGCTTAAGGTGGTTGGTTTGTGGTGAAACTGGCAACACATCATTACTTGACCAGATCTAAGGGGAAGGCAGCGATGGCTAACAATGATGAAATTAAGTTGGTTAGTGACGACCCTCTGGGTCAATCGGTTGAGCAAGAGTTAGAGGAAGTAAGAAGATTGAAACATCAACTGAGTATGTGTATCTGGCTTGGGTCTCTAGTCAGCCTCCGCCTCAGGGTCCCTCTGAGGGAACTTCCACCATACCCCAGGCTACTCAACCACCACTCCCTGTAACGAGCGATCACATTCTACCACCAAGGCATGTGCCAAAATACAGCTTCCATAGCGTCCCTGGTATCTCTAATGCCCAGCCTTCTGCCGCACCGGTTAGGGACACACCTCTCGTCGTTTCTAGTCCGCCTGTGTATATAATCCCCCCACCAAATCCTGTGACGAGGCCAAACATCGAGCCACTATCTCATGCTTACGATGGCCAATACTACTCTCTAGATATGGCTTTTAAGGGTTCGGCTCCACACAATCAGACCCCACAGTATGAGTTACCTGCAGAAAATGAAAAGGTTGTAAAGACAGGAGAGCCAGATGAGATGGTCAGGAAAATGAAAAGTCTTGAGCAGAACATAAAGAAATACAAGGACTAGGTGGTCACAAAAGTGTCTCATTCAGTGATCTGTGCATGTTTCCTCACATCCATTTACCCCCAGGGTTCAAGACACCAAAATTTCAGAAATATGATGGACACGGCGACCCTATCGCCCACTTGAAAAGGTACTGCAACCAGCTGAGGGGTGCAGGAGGAAAAGAAGAGTTGCTGATGGCTTATTTTGGGGAGAGTCTGGTAGGGGTAGCCTCTGAATGGTTCATTGACCAAGATATCTCTCACTGGCATGTTTGGGACGACATGGCCCAGACTTTCGTCAAACAATTTCAGTACAACATTGATATTGCGCCAGACGCAATTCCCTATCCAATATGAAGAAAAAGCCGACTGAAAGCTTCAGGAAGTATGCCGTTAGGTGGAGAGAGCAAGCATCCAGAGTTAAACCACCCATGGATGACCATGAGTTAATCATTGTCTTCCTTCAGGCTCAGGATCCTGATTATTTTCAAAATATGATGGCTGCAATGGGCACACCTTTTACTGATGCAATCAAGATAGGAGAAATGGTCGAGAACAGCCTCAATACTAGCCGAATTATAAGTCAAGCGTCTCTCAAAGCAGCCACCAAAGAAATCCAGAATAGGCGGAATAATTGTGTTAACCAAAAGAAGAAAGATGACGAGGCCATGATGGCATCACGGGCAAAAAGAGGCCAAAAAGGAGCATCTCAACCCCCGGATACACGATACTCAGTTGCTCCACAGTATGAACTCAGTCTTTTGCCAAACCATCCAATCGCCAACATATGCAGGCCCCAACTCTAACATACCTTCATCCGCGACATCAGAACTCTCAATCACTCTACAACGCTCGTCCAAAACAAGAGTATGAAAGGGAACATAAGCGGAGGGACAATTTCACGCCAATCGTAGAATCCTACACAAGTTTGTTTGAAAGGTTGAAACATTGTGGCATGATTGAGCCGCTTCAAGGGTATGTTCCTAATCCATATGCAAAAGGTTTTGACCCTGCTGTACGGTGCATGTACCATTCTAATGTCCAGGGACATAGCATTGAGGGTTGTCGGGCTTTGAAAAAGGAAATAGAAAAGATGATTCAAGAAGGAATGATCGTGGTCCAAGATAATGGCACCCTAAACGTCGTGACCAAGCACGCATTGTTCGGATGATTTACAATGATAAAGAATATGGGGACGGTTTGGTGGAAAATGTCAAGAACATGTCCACTGAATGCAAGGGAATCAAAATTGTTGACGATCTTGTTTGATGCTGATGTGCAAATTCGTAGCTAAGATGTTGAGCTTGATAATTGGAAAGTCACTCCCTTCCTTGACGGGAAGGAGTCTTGGTAACTTATTTTGTCATAATTTCTATCATCCGGATTATTTCGAGGTTGTGATCCATATGTTGTTTGTTTGTCCTGTCATCAAGCCTCTCTATCCTTTAATCAATGAAATACAACTTTTTTCTTTGTGTCATTTTAATCCATTGTGTTTAGTTCTTCTTGCATATATAATTCTTTTCACGCCAATTTTAGTGACATGACATGCATGCGGAGTTTTCGGCTAGATTTTAGAAAGCTTGTCCAATCTTGAATTGAATCGAGGAAAAAACACGTGGAGGAGAAGTAAGAGGTTGAAAAACTTTGATGATAAGCCTGTGTCAAGATCACATTGAACCAAAATAGTCATGAATACTGGTTTAAGGATAATTGAAAGTTTTGAAGTTTTGTTGGACTAATCAGCGAAAAGGTTTTTGCCATGGCATGCATAATCTGATCATATCCGGGAAGATGACCCAAATCCCCAAAGAAGGTCCATCCCAGGGAATTTAAAATGATTAGCTGGTACTAAAGTGCACCCTTCTACATCAGGATAAGGACCAAGAAAAAGTGACTCCAAATTGTCAAAAGTTATTTGTTGCGAACAAGATATTGACTACGAAACTATACAACTGACAAAACCAAGAAGAGAGTCATGTCCATCAATGCCGAACCTGAGAAGAGATAGAATGTTTGGCATTCTTGAGGCTGGGAGGCCCTTTTTCTGCTACCCAAATACTTTATACCCTTCGTTACCCCTTTTGAGCCTGTTTTATTTTTCTTTGAACCCCCCCCCCCCCCTCTTTTGGAATCAAGTATAGAGTCAAAAAAAATCGAAGATCCATGCCACCAGAAAGATAAGAGCTAGGACAATCTGATTATAAAAAAAAAGAGAAGAAATGGAAAGAGAAAATAAAAATGAAAAATGAAAAATGAATAGAAAAACAACAAAGAAATCTTTCATGTTAGTTTGAACTACGTTTGACTTGATTCCTTTAAAGGATACGTAGGCAGCTCTACACTAGGGTTCAGTCTAACCAAATCAAAAATAAAAATTCCCCAGTTTCTGAAACTGGGGCAGAATTTTTTTTATGTTTTTATGAAGAGTCGATTCCAAGAGTTGTAAATATACAACCCTATCATCTTGAGTCTATTTTGAGCCTTATTGTCACCCTTTCTTTCTAGCCCTCTCCTAAAGCCTTCCAAATAAAGACCTTCCAAATAGTCTTAAGAATGCCAAGGGAAACACGCAGTAAGCAACAGTAGTCACACAACGTAGAACAATGTCAAGTTGCTCGCACAAAAAGGCGAAAACAAAGAAGAGAAAATGAATGAAAATGAGAGAGTCTTATTGGTGAAAACCCTCATGGGCACTATAAGGCGATGCTAAGTAGAGATAAATAAATGAGAGAGTCCGGTTGGTGAAAACCTTTCAGGGCACCACTGGTCGAAGGTGAGCTGTGATTTGATGCAAATGATTGGCACAAAGAGGCCAACTTCAAATACGAAAAGGAACAACAAGAAGAAAGGGTAGATTGGTTGGATAGATTTGGCCGCTCAGTCCAAAATGCATGTCATGATCATTAAAGTTGGCTACCATATTCAAAGGAGTCCCTTTTTCTTTCTCTCCCCGTAAAGTGGCATTTTCAGTTAAATACTATTCCTTCTCACTTTTACATCGCGTCATTTTGTCCATTTGCATTTTTATTTTTGATTCATTCTTTGTTAAAACAACCGAGAAATGATTTCAACATCTATTACCAGCTTTCCAATTGTACAAAGCGAGTTCTATCCTGGCACATCAAAGAGGACATACCCAGGAAGCAACATGCACAATAAGCTTGTTGAAGATAAACGAGATCTGAGGGTTCATGCCAACGGAAGTTCCATTAGTTTGCTGGTCTATTCGTTTAGAAGCTAATAAAGAAAGGGCCACAAAATTGGTCATTGTTTCCTAGAAGTGCAAAATAAAGGATGTGGGGCATACGCGGCATTGACAAAGGCACGAATCAAACTGTGATTACCTCTGATAAGCCGAACAAAGTGTTTTAAAGACATCGAAAAGGTCGCTAAGAATGACTTGCTTCATGGGCAAAGTAGATAGCACCCCAGACACAAACTAATATCGGGTGCAAAATAATCGAGTTTGATTTTTAAAGGAAAAAACTGCCAAAGTGAAGACTTGCTTTATAGACAAAGTTTAGCAACGCCTTAGACATCCGGTTATGAAACAGCCGGAGGCGACAGTAGAAAGCCGACGTTTCTAGAACACGGTACAGAGCCTCCTAGCTGTTTGGTACCATACTTGCAAATCAGTTCTCTAACAACGAGGTGGCCGCAGATTCAAACAGCTCAGAGCATTCAAGGCCACAAACCGACCACCATTGTTAAACTCACAAATCTTTCTTTGTTTGAAGCAGGAAACAAAGCAGTGTAGAATTGAAGTTCTCAAAAGACGAATTGTCACCAAAGGTAAGTTCTTCAAACTCTCTGCTTTTTCTTTCTAGATATGCCTATAATCACATAATCAACCACTGCACTTTCCAGTATCAGGTACATCAATCCTTAGTTGAGGTTCCATTTTGAAATAGGGCACACCACTCCCTAGCCGCATGTTTAGTATAGGGTACACCAATCCCTAGATGTATTTTCTGACATAAGGTACAACCATCTTTAGTGAGGTTCCATTTTAATACAAGGTATCCTATTCCCTGGTTACTTTCTCTCTTAGTGATACAAGGATCCATCCATTGGTTACATTCTCTCAGCGATATAAGGTGCCAATCCCTAGCCATATTCACTTTTAGTAATACATACATTCCTTCTCACTGATACAGGGTGCCAACCTCTGTTATATTCCCTCTTAGTGGTACAGGACGCCAACTCCTGGTTACATTCTTTCTCAGTGGTACAGGGCGCCAACCCCTGGTTACATTCCCTCCAAGTCTTTCAACCTCACTCGTAGGAGACGCACTTCCTATTTTGAGTCATTCCAATAGGAGACGTACTTCCTAATCTGAACCATCAATCTTAGGAGACGCACTTCCTAGTCCAAACCTTTCAAACTCATTTATAGGAGATGCACTTCCTAGTTCGAGCAATTCCAATAGGAGAGGCACTTCCTAATATGAATCATTAATCCTAGGAAATGCACTTCCTAGTCTAAACCTTTGAACCAATCCTAGGAGATGCACTTCCTAGTTTGAGTTATTCCAATAGGAGACGCACTTCCTAATCTGAACTACCAATCCTAGGAGACGCACTTCCTAGTTTGAGTCCTTATAATAGGAGACATACTTCCTAATTTGAACCATCAATCCTAGGAGACGCACTTCCTAGTCCAAACCTTTCAATAGGGCGCATTCCAATAGGAGACGCACTTCCTAATATGAATCATTAATCCTAGGAGACGCACTTCCTAGTCCAAACCTTTCAACCAATCCTAGAAGACGCACTTCACACTCATAGGAGACGCACTTCTTAGCTCGAATCGACCCTGTTCATTCTAATAAGAGATGCACTCCCTAATATGAATCATTAATCCTAGGAGACGCAATTCATAGTTCGAGTCCTTCAATTTCGTAGTCATTCCAGTGCTACCCATGGGAGATACACCTCCTAGTCTATGTCTTATCCGTTCTACTCCTAAGAGAAGCACTTCCTAGTCCAAACCTTTCAACCAATCCTAGGAGATGCACTTCCTAGTTTGAGTCATTCCATTAGGAGACGCACTTCCTAATCTAAACCACCAAATCTTAGGAGACGCACTTCCTAGTACAAGTCTTGCAACCTCATTCATAGGAGACGCACTTCCTAATTTGAACCACCAATCCTAAGAGACGCGTTTCCTAGTCGAAGCCCTTAAACCTCACTCGTAGGAGACACACTTCCTAGTTTGAGTCATTCCATTAGGAGACGCACTTCCTAATCTAAACCACCAATCTTAGGAGACACACTTCCTAGTACAAGTCTTGCAAAGGAGACGCACTTTCTAATCTGAACCACCAATCCTAAGAGACGCGTTTCCTAGTCGAAGCCCTTAAACCTCACTCGTAGGAGACACACTTCCTAGTTTTAGTCATTCCATTAGGAGACGAACTTCCTAATCTGAACCATCAATCCTAGGAGACGCACTTTCTAGTCCAAGCCCTTCAACTCACTCGTAGGAGACGCACTTCCTAGTTTGAATCTTTTCATTAGGAGACGCACTTCCTAATCTGAACCACCAATCCTAGGAGACGCACTTCCTAGTCCAAACCTTTCAACCTCATTCGTAGGAGACGCACTCCCTAGTTTGAGCCATTCCAATAGGAGACACACTTCCTAGTATGAACCATCAATCCTAGGAGATGCACTTCCTAGTACAAGTCCCTCAACCTCACTCATAGGAGACACACTTCCTAGTCCAAGTCCTTCAACCCCACTCGTAGGAGATGCACTTCCTGGCTTGAGTCATTCCAGTAGGAGATGCACTTCCTAATCTATACCTTTATTCGTAGGAGATGCACTTTCTAATCCAAGTCCTTCAACCTCACTCGTAGGAGACGCACTTCCTAGTCCGAGTCTTTCCACCTCACTCGTAGGAGACGCACTTCTTAGCTCGAGTCAACCCTGCTCATGCTAATAAAAGATGCACTCCCTAATATGAATCATTAATCCTAGGAGACGCAATTCATAGTTCGAGTCCTTCAATTTTGTAGTCATTCCAGTGCTACCCATGGGAGATGCACCTCCAAGTCTATGTCTTATCCGTTCTACTCCTAAGAGAAGCACATTCGATTCGGAGACTTCTGTATCATTTTTGCATCTTTCAAATAAAATAAGCTGATCTGCAGCTTTACCCAATAACTCACAAAATTTTCTCAGTGCCACACTGGGGCAGAAAATTTTGTTCGTTTTGTTCGTCTTTGATGGCTTTGCAGGCCCTTCCATAGAGCACAGGTTGTGACGATCAAAGGCTTGCCGTTTCAGTTATCATCAGAAGAAAGAAGTCTTTCGATCACAGTTTAGTTGGAGTTAACTTTGACAATCTGTCAATAACCCATCTTCTGAAGATTCATCATCTCAATTTCGGATCAGGAAAGCAGGCACTGAGATTGAGTCATAATCTTTTCTTCAAAGAGCATCAAGATCCAAACTAAGGTCAACACAAACAAGAAAGTCAAGAATCAAGATTTGACTCCAGAAGACACATAGAAAGAATTTTGTAACTCTTAGTTTGCAGACATATATAGTTCTCTATCTCTCTCTTCCTTTTGATGTAAGCAGTAAGTAACATTAACAACAAAAACAACAACAACAACAGCAACAGTATTCACTCCAGTGGTTGGTAGTCCCAGCTACCAAATTTTTCAGAACTACACTGACCTGATTCCTTTATAGCCAAGGATATGTAGGCAACCTCGAAAGCAGGTTCGGTCACCTTTTTCAAAAAATTGCTTCCATTGGAGTGATATGTGAGCAAATATAGCTATGGCAATTCACTTTTCTTTGCACGAAAACTCTTCATGTTCTCGAGCAAAGAGGGTTGCTGTAAACACCTAATTTTTGCACTATTTTAACACCCTCCTAAAGTTATTAGTGTTTTGTTAGATTAAGTATTTTTCTCAAATTTTGTGTCTTTCATTGCATATATCCTATCATGAAAATACCAAAAATAGTTCTTCCTTCATTTGTGCATTTTAGGAATCGACTAACTTTTCAATTGGTGAATCAATCTGGTAAATTGATCATTTGAATAAGTTATTTAATTAATTATTTATTTGTGTAAATTTTTTTTAATAAGTAGGATTAAGGAAGAATTTTGGCCAAATTTGAAAGAAAAAAGTGGCAAGAGTGCAAGATAAGGGGCTGTCACTGAAAGGGTCCGAAACTACGTAGTTTTGCCTCAAAACTACGTCGTTTCATTAAGTGAATCAAGATTAAATCTCATCTATTCACCTTCCCTCATCCAATGGTCCACAATCAATCTCCCAACTAGGTATTTAAGACTTAGAAATGCTGAAATTTTGCCTCATTTCCCCCATAATTCTTTTCTCCTTCCTCTCCCTTCACTCTTTCTTTCTCCATAACCGCCGCCTCTCCACCGCCGCCGGAAATCGCCCACCGGCGGCCGACCACCACCAAATCACCCCAAAATCGCATCATACAATCTCCACAGTCTCCTCTTTACATATCTCCAAACCAAATCCTTAACAAAACCCTCAAACTCCTTGAATTTTAGATCTAGAAAACTTAAGCAGCAAATTTTTTCCCCAAATTCTTGAAGTTCCGGCCACTAACACCCCCACAATACCTACATCAACGGATAGAGCTCCTCAAGACCTACCTATTGATGTCAATTCTACACCAAAAATCCGGCAACCAAAAGTCCGGCCAAATTCCGGCGACCTCCCCGAACGCCCTCGTTTGGCATGCCACCATTTTTCGGCCACTTGAAATTTAAAATGGTAAAAAATACTATTCTTTTTTCATGGTTGATTTGTTTTATTATTTTTTCAGATTTTTTTTTGCCTCTTATTAATTATTTTAGCATTAGTTTTTGAAGTTTTGAAATGCTGAATTTTCTGTTTTTACATTGGTTTGAATTGGTTTGTTAGTTTATTAGTTTGTGAAGGGTAAAAGGTAAATGATGAAATAGGGTACTAGTAGCTTACTTTTTACTAGTAGGGTAGCTGAAATGACATTTGTTGTCCTTGTTTCTGCTATAGCAGTTTCAGGCTGTCCTTTCACCTTTTGGACAGCCTTTGAACAGTGTTTAGCACACAAAAGTTAGTCCTTTTGGACAGACTTTTGGCGAACCAAAATCTGCCCAAAAATGGCTTTCTTTGCCTACTTAAGGGCAGCCCTTTCCTCACTTTACACACACTCTATCACACATTTGCTAGATATTTTTACACACTAAAAAACACAATTTTAGGAGTAAAAATCAGCAGCTGAACTTAAAGAAAGTAAGCTGAAATTGTAGCTTTATGAGTGCTTCTTAGAGTGAAACTCTTTTAAAAAAGAATAAGTCTTTTAGAGTTGATTCTGGGTTTCTTCTCTAAGGTTTTCGGGATGTTTAAAGCCGATTTTGCTGCTGTTTTCTGCTATTTTTGTTGCTGAAATTTAGTTCTTCCCTGCTGACATTTTCTTTTTGCTATCCAGGTAATTCTCTCAAAGTGCTACTATAATTTTGAGTCAAGAACGAATAGAAATGAAGCATATTTAAGTGTTATTCAGCTTCTTTTTGAGCTTTAAATATCTTGTTTTGTGTAGGATTTTGTATGTAAGCATGTGTAATGAATGTTGAACTTTTTGTTTAATTGTGGTTGACACCATGTTTTAAAATATTTTGGCTCATAGCTCGTTGTCTTTTTCTTGTCCGTTGCAATGTATATTTGAGGCCGGAAGATTATCGCGTATTTTAGGCTAATGCATGTTTCATAAAAAGGAAATATGATTTCTTTTAATTTTATAAGTTTTTCCTTTTAGTAGCTTATTGAGTTTAGTTTGTTTGAGATTTGTTAGCCAATGTTCAACAATCTGTGATGTTCATTTACAAATTTTTTATTAGTGTGTTATTTCTTGTAATTATTGGTTTATAAGTATTTTGGTGTGAATTTATTTTTATGAGCATAAAATAGTAGTTAGGTGATGAAAGGATAAAATATTGGTCCCTACAAATATAATAATAGTTTATCGATAGTTAATAGTAAGTTGGACAGAAAATATAAAAAGCTAGGCCCAAAGTTAATAACTAACCTTTGGCCCAAACTGGCCATGTAACTTCTAAAGGGGCCAGCCCAAGTGATTACTTTAATTGGACTCAATGCCCATGACAACCAAAACAGACCGGCATTTTCAATATAAGTGAGCTGGCCCATCACTAATGGTTCCATATCTCTTTATATATATAATAAAAAAGAAATTAGTTTTTACTTTTATTAAAATAACTTTACAGCTTAACTCCTTATTAATTAATTTAAACGCAAGGCAACTTGTAGGTGCGCTTTAACTTTTTCATTCACGTACTTGCTCGCGTAGCGTGATATGAACTCTTAATATTTTAATTCAATAATCTCATAATATTTCTGCTAGCTTTAATTAATTTCTAATTTAAATAATTCTTTTTCTAAAATTACGGTTTCGCTTGCGTAGCGCGATACTTAATATTTTAGTAATTTTTAAGTGTAGTAAATTTGTTTTCAAAATTAATAATGTACTAATAATCCTTGTCATAACTGCAGATTCGCTTGCGTAGCGCTGTTATGATAAAATTAATAAATTTCATCCCGATCACGCATTCGCTTGCGTAGTGTGGTTATGACATCTTATTATTCAAAAAATTTCTTTAATTTTTCTAATAATCCAGATATAAAAGCGGCTAGGTAAAAATATAAAAAGCATATAAATATAAATTTGTTCAAAATTAATTAAAGCCAAGTTTATGTCAATAAAGCGACCGTGCTAGAACCACGGGACTCGTGGAATGTCTTACACCTTCTCCCCGGTCAACAGAATTCCTTACCTGAACTTTATTTTCGCGGACCAATAATAATAGAGTCAAACCTTCCTTTGACTAGGGATTCAAATAAAAAGGTGACTTGGAACACCCAAAAAATCAATTCCAAGTGGCAACTCTGTAAACAAAATAATCCCTATTCAAGTTTGTCACTTTAATTGAAAAAACTCTTTAACCCACCCACAATCCACATCATATATATCTTTTGGGGTAGAAAAGGGGTCTGACACCCCTTAGGTGAACTTAATTAATATGTGTTGTTATTTGTGGGGGGCTACATATGCACGAGGTGACGAGAGTTCGTACGTAGCTACTATTTCTGTTTATGTCTGGGTAGCTTTATATCACGACCCTAAACCCAGACCCGGTCGTGATGGCGCCTCTCGTAAAGATAAGGCCAGCCGACACATTTCCAATTCGAAGTTAAACAGCTAAACAGCAATACAACAGGCTAAAATATGATTTAATAATGCTAAACAGCGGATAATATCATAACAATTCGGAAATACATCCCAAGCACAGCCCAAACCGGGGCATCACTAGTCATGAGCATCTACTACAATCGTCTAATCAATCATGACCGAAATGGTCGAAAGATTTCAATAATACATAAGGAGGAATAAAGAGGGAGAAACAAGAGCCGCGATCGCCAGGCAGCTACCTTGCTAACTCCAATGACAATTGCCACCAAGCTCAGAAAATACCTGAATCAGCACACAAGGTGCAGGGAGTAAAATGAGTAATGCCAACTCAGTGAGTAATAATCATAAATAAAGACTGAGTGGTAAGAAATCACGAAAAGTGCATCAACATGCTGTATAGAAGCTGTTCGAAAACCAGTAAGAAAACAATGAAGCTGTAAAATCCTTAAAACATCTTAGCTCAGTTTAAACTTCTTTGAAAAAGACTTTTTCAACAGTTACGCAAATGAATGCAGAACCACTAGTCCAGATTAGCACAGAAATCCGCCCCTCGGGCTCAAATACACAATTAAACAGGTAAATGACAGGCAAATAAGAAAGATAAACACATAAGGTTCCCCCCTCGGGCAATATCTCAGAACAGTACCAGCCCCTCGGGCAATCACATAGAACAATACCAGCCCCTCGGGCTATATCTCACATCACACTGGGTACCCGCGCTCACTGGGGGTGTGCAGACTCCTGGAGGGGCCCCTTACGGCCCAAGTGCAATATCAAGCCATCTCGTGGCATCATAAACAGGTCCTCGACCTCATATCAATATCAAGCCACCTCGTGGCGTACAATCTTAGGCCCTCGGCCTCATAATCAAATCAGTGTATCACCGCTGCGGCGTGCAGCCCGATCCAAAAGATATGTATCAGCGCTGCAGCGTGCAGCCCGACCCAAAAGATATCCTCACAACACAGGCCCTCGGCCTTACTCAATCAAAAATCACATAAGTCTCTCAGGCAACAGTAAAACAGTATTTTTCAGCCCAAAACATCATTTAAATATCATTTGAGTATTAAAACAGAGTAAACATGGATGAGTTTTGAAGACAGTGGAAATAACATGACTGAGTTCAAGTATAAAGTCGAAACAGTGAGGAAACATCAAAAACAATGCCCAAAGGGTTTAAATAATTGGCACGGAGCCCAAATATGGCATTCAGCCCAAATAATGATGATAGCAAATAGATTTCAATCAAATACGCGGTAAAATCATCAATCAGGACGGACCAAGCCTCAATCCCCAATAGTGCACGACCCCACGCTCGTCATTAAGCATGTGCCTCACCTCAATATAGCACTACGATGTGCAATCCGGGGTTCAAACCCTTAAAACATCATTTACAATCATTACTCACCTCGAACCGACTACATCTCTAGCTCCCGACGCCTTTGCCCTTCGAATCGGCCTCCACGCGCGTTGATTCTATCCAAAATCAGAACGAGGACGTCAAAATATGCCAAGGGAACAAAGCCCAAGCGAAAACAATCAATAAAGGGCACAAATTCCGAAATTAGCAAAACTCGAGCCCCGGTCCCACTTCTTGGAACACAGAAATTTTCACATCAATAGATTCCTCGTCTCCCCACGAGTTCATACATATCAAAAATACTAAAATCGGAGTCCAAATGACCCCTCAAATCCCCATTTAAAGGCCTCTTAAACTCAAGCCCTAATCCTCCATTTTTGTCCTTTAATTACAGCCCTAAATTCATGAAATACAACCATAGAATTTAGTTTTAGGTCCAAAATTCCTTACCTTAACAAAGTCTCTTGATTTCTCTCTTCAGAATCGCCCAAAAAGCTCCAAGGTCGAAGGCAACAATGGTGAAATAACCCAAAATCGCGACATGAAATAACATATATGGTCTGCCCAGGCCTTTCCGCATCAGCAGTCCAAAACCCGCTTCTGCAGAACCGCATATGTAGTCAACTCCTCCGCTTCTGCGGAACTCACTTAACGGCCACATACCGCATCTGCGGTCAACTGGTCGCATCTGCGACTCCGCAGGTGCGGTCCCCATACGGCATCTGCGGTTCTTGACTCTACTTCTCCAAACCGCATCTGCGGCTTCCCTTTCCGCACGTGCAACACCGCACCTGCGGTCCCCAAAACCGCAGGTGCGAAAATACCAGAAGCAGCAGTATCAGCTGCTGCAAACCGCAGGTGCGAAAATACCAGAAGCAGCAGTATCAGCTGCTGCAACAAATTACCAAATCTCCCCGTTAGCCACCCGAAATTATCCCGAGGCCCCCGGGACCTCAACCGAAAGCACGAACATAACCCAATACCTTATTCAAACTCTTTGCAATCATCAAAACACCTCAAACAACATCAAATCTACCAAATCACATCGAATTCAAGCCTAAGTTTCTAAAATCTTTGGAAATACGCTTTTGATCAAAAACCAACCAAACTACATCCAAATGAGCTGAAATTTTACACACACATCCCAAATGACATAACGAAGCTACTGCAACTCTCGGAATTCAATTCCGACCCCTAGATCAAAATCTCGTCTATCAACTCGAAATCGCCAAAATATCAACTTCGCCAATTCAAGCCTAAATCTACTCCGGACCTCCAAAACCCATTCCGATCACGCTCCTAAGCCACAAATCACCTCCCGAAGCTTACCGAACCATAGGAACTCATATCCGAGCCCTCTAACACATAAGTCAACATCCGACTGACTTTTCCAACTTTAAGCTTCCTTAAAAGAGACTAAGTGTCTCAAACCTTACCAAAAATTATTCCGGACTCGATCCAACCAACCCGATACCACAAAACACGGATAACGAAGCATAAACAAGAAGAAATGGGGGAACAGAGTGTTAATTCATGAGACGACTGGCCAGGTCGTCATACTTTAGGTTTACACCATGCTTGTGGACATTGTTACTTGATTATATTTGTTTATTGTATCAAATGGAACTAACTTGAGGATTTTTAAATATTTAAAAGCTTCAAGTTGAATTTTTATTTCGAAAAGAATCAAGAAAGTGCTATGATTTATTGATAAATTTATATTTAACCGCGTTGCAAGTATGATCCGCGAGCGGGGTAATTCCTTCTATTACTCTCATGGGAGCGGGCCGATCACCTCGGCAGGTTAATAGATGTATCTATGGTTCGCGCCGTTCGACCCTCGGCAGTGCACAATTTACATTTATGTTGGATCGGGACGAACATCCTCGGCGGTGTTTTGTGTGTGATAATAGAACTGAAAGCCCCTTTTTATAATTGGTATAGCTTCAATGTTTGAGAGATCATTTGTTTTAATTGAGGGAAGTAATTTAAGTTCTTAAATGTGGTGAAGCATTGTTCAGTTATTTCCTATTTTGAGTTTTGTTGTTATCTCTACATATCATGCTTAATTAGAACTTCATATGATTATATTGTTGGCCTTAGTAAGTGTCGGGGTCGACCCCTCGTCACTACTTCTTTGAGGTAAGACTAGATACTTACTGGGTACATATAATTTATGTACTCACGCTACACTTCTGTACTTAATTGTACAGGATCTGAGGCAGGTGCATCTGGTTACCAGTCTGGTGCGCAGATTTGATCCCCATCTCAAGACTTCATGGTGAGCTTCCTTCCCAGCCGTTCTGTAGCAGCTGGAGTCTCTTTTATGTTTTATTTTTCTATCTATTTCCTTTCAGACAGTAGGTTAGCATTCTTTTGTATATTCTACTAGATTGCCCACATACTTGTGACACCAGGTCTTGGCACACACACCAGTAGACTTATGATTTCTGATTTGTTTAGATGATTACGATTGGTACTCATTTGCTTCCGCTTAATTGTGATCCATTTGTAGATTTTAAAATCTTTTTAATAGATGAGAAAGTAATATCCACTTAGTAATTTATTTAAACGGGAAACTATTAGTTTGATCAGTGTTGTCTTCCTAACAATGGTGGTGGGCGCCATCACGGCTTGTAATGGAAATTGGGTCGTGACAACATGGTATCAGAGCCCTAGGTTCATGTAGGTCTCACAAGTTATGGGCAGACCTAGTTGAGTCTTGCGGATCGGTGCGGAGACTTCCGTACTTATCTTCGAGAGGCTATAGGGTGTTAGGAAACTACTCATTATTCATCTCCTATCGTGCAGTTGATGGTATACTATGTTCCTTTCTCTCATTCTCTCACAGATGGTGAGGACGCGTACGGCGGACGTTCTAGACCCAGGAGGAGCTGTTCCCCCATTGCTAGAGGCCGAGGCAAAGGCCGGGGGAGTGCACCGGCCCGAGGTAGGGGACGAGGATGTCCCAGAGCTTCCCCAGTAGCACCACCAATAGACCTAGTGGAGGATCCCATCATTGAGGAGCAGGGCGAGGTGCGCATCGCAGAGCCAGCCCCGGTAGATTTCATGTCAACACCGGGTTTTCAGGAGAGCATGGGCCGTATGCTACGGTTCATGGATACCATGACTGAGGCTGGTTTATTTCCAGCAGACCCAGCCACATCCCAGGCGGGAGGGGGAGCATAGACCCTTACTGCTCAGGCTCCTAGGCACGCAGCTGTAGTATATCAGACTCCGGGTACACTACCCGTGAACGAAGCCCATCCAGTTGCAGCGGTTGCACCTGAGCCTAGACCAGCTGTGGACGGCGATCCGCAGAATCTATTGGACAGGTGGACTAGGCTACACCCTCCTGTCTTCGGGGGCGAGCGGCAAGAGTATCCCCAGGACTTCATTTATCGTGCAGGGACAGACTACACAACATGAGGATATTGGAGTCCCGTGAGGTGGATTTCACTACTTTCCAGCTGGAGGGCAGGGCCCATAAATGGTGGCAGTTATCTTCTTGGCAGACCAACGGGTTCTCCTCCCATGACTTGGGACCATTTTACACAGCTCTTCTTGGATAGGTATATTCTACCCTCTCAGAGGGAAGAGTTGCGAGGTCAGTTCGAGCACCTCGAGTAGGGTCAGATGTTAGTGGCCGATTATGAGGCGAGATTCTCTGAGTGGTCTCGCCATGCACTTATGATACTTCCTACCAACGCAGAGAGAGTGCAGATATTTGTTGCATAGTTGCACCCTATTATTTCTCGGAGGATTGAGGGCTACCTCCAGAGGGGTAGAGAGTAGATGACAGGACAAGAGGACCCGATTCTCTGGAGAATTTAGAGGTGCCCCAGCCAAGGGCAGAGGTCAATTTGGGAGGGGTCAACCTAGCAGGCCTACATATCCATCACCACCACCTCCTCGGGGTGCTCCGGCGCGGCCCTATTTTAGTGCTATACCAGAGAGTTCTTATCCCCCACCAGCTCATCAGGGTTCTTCCGGTGCCTATTTCAGTTCAATGCCAATGAGTTCATACCGCCCACCAGTTATTCATGGTTCTTTTAGTGGGTATTCAGGCCATCAGGGTCAGACTTTGGGGCAGCAGCCTATGTTACCGAGAGGTTGTTATGACTGTGGAGATACGGGTCATATGAAGAGAACCTGTCCCAGACTTCGGGGCAAGGCAGTACACCAGGGTCATCAGCCCATGATTGCAGCACTAGTCGTCCGACCGCCCAGAGATGGGGGATAGGCGGGTAGGGGCTATCCTAGAGGTGGAGGCCAGGCAGGGGGAGGTCAGCCAGCTATTGTTTAGCTAGGTGGAGGCCAGCCAGCCGGCGCTCCAGCTAGATTCTATGCCTTTCCGTCCAGACCAGATGTGGTGGCCTCAGATGCTGTGATCACAGGTATTATTTCTGTCTGCGGTAGGGATGCTTCGGTGTTATTTGATCCAGGGGATCTACCTATTCATATGTATCATCTCTGTTTGCTCATTTCCTGGATATTCCTCGTGAGTCCTTGGGTACTTCTATTTATGTGTCTACTCTTGTGGGCGATTCTATGGTTGTGAATCGAATCTATCAGTCATGTGTGGTCACATTCTATGGTTGCGAGACTAGAGCAGACCTTCTGTTACTTGATAGGACCGACTTTGAGGTCATCCTGGGCATGGACTGGTTATCCCTATATCACGCCATCCTTGATTGCCATGCCAAGACTGTTACCTTAGCAATGCCAAAGTGGCCAAGATTGGAGTGGAAAGGTTCGTCTGTCAGTACATCTAGTCGGGTTATCTCTTTTCTGAAGGCTCGACATATGGTTGAGAAACATTGTTTGGCTTATCTAGCCTATGTTCGGGATACTACCGCAGAGTCTCTAACGATTGATTCAGTGCCAATAGTCCGGGAGTTCGTCGATGTGTTTCCTTCTGACCTTCCAGGCATGCCACCAGTTCGTGATATAATTTCTATAGTGACTTGGCTCCAGGCACTCAACCTATATCTATTCAAACGTATCATATGGCTCTGAAAGAATTGAAGGAGTTGAAGGAACAGCTTGAGGATTTGCTAGCAAAAGGGTTCGTCAGGCTAAGTGTATCACCTTGGGGTGCACCAGTGTTGTTTGTGAAGAAGAAAGATGGAACTATGTGGATGTGCATTGATTACCTCCAGTTGAACAAAGTTACCATCAAGAACAAGTACCCATTGCCGTGTATTGATGATTTGTTTGACTAGTTCCAGGGTGCTAGGGTGTTCTCTAAGATCAACTTGAGGTCAGGGTATCATCGGTTGAAGATTCGGGACTCAGATGTTCCGAAGACTGCTTTTCGTACTAGATAGTGCTCCAGACTTTCCGGGAACAGAAGTTGTATGCTAAGTTCTCCAAATGTGAGTTTTGGTTAGATTCTGTAGCATTCTTGGGGCATGTTGTATCAGGCGAGGGTATTAAGGTGGATCCCAAGAAGATTGAGGCAATTCACAGTTGGCCTCATCCTACTTCGGCGACAGAGATCGGGAGTTTCTTGGAGTTGGCAGGTTATTATTGCCAGTTCATGGAGGGTTTCTCATCCATTACAGCAACATTGACTAGATTGACCCAGAAGGGTGCTCAGTTATGCTGGACCGATGATAGTGAGGCAAGCTTTCAGAAGCTCAAGACGACCTTGACTACAGCACCAGTTCTAGTGTTTCCTTCTGGTTCGGGGATGTATACTGTGTATTGCGATGCTTCACGCATTGGCCTGGGTTGCCTATTGATGCAGGAGGGGCGAGTATTGCATATGCTTCACGCCATTTGAAGCCCCGTGAGAAGAACTATCCTGTGCACTTTTGGAGTTGGCCGCGATTGTTCATGCTCTTAAGATCTGGAGGCATTACTATATGGGGTGCCTTCTGAGGTGTACACTGATCACTACAGTTTGCAGCACTGGTTCAAGCAAAGGGATCTCAATTTGAGGCAGCGCAGATGGCATGAGTTACTGAAGGACTATGACATCATTATTCTTAATCACCCGATCAAGGCAACTGTAGTTGTGGATTCCTTGAGCAGGAAGGCAGAGAGTATGGGTAGCTTGTTATTTATTTCAGCAGAAGAGAGGCCACTAGCTTTGGACATTCAATCCTTGGCTAACAGACTTGTGAGGTTGGATATTTCAGTCCCATGTCTTGTTGCCCAGTCTTCACTATGGAGCAGATCAAGGCTCGACAGTTTGATGATTCGCACTTGGCAGTTCTCATAGAGACGGTACTACATGGTGGTGCCAAGGAGGTTTCTATTAGCGAGGATGGTGTCCTGCAACTCCAGAGTCGTTTATGTGTTCCTGATGTCGATGGCTTGAGGGAGAGGATTCTCGAGGAGGCGCACAGTTCTCGGTATTTATTCATCCAGGTGCTACGAAGATGTATCGAGACTTGAGACAACATTATTGGTGGCGGCGGATGAAGAATGACATTGTGGAGTATGTAGCTATTGCCTAAATTGCCAGCAGGTATGTAGCTAGGTGCCTAAATTGCCAGCAGGTTAAGTATGAGCACCAGAGGCAAGGTGGCTTACTCCAGCAGATGACTATGCCAGAGTGGAAATTCGAGCGCATTACTATGGACTTCGTAGTTGGGTTGCCGCGGACCTTGCGGAAGTTCGATACAGTTTGGGTCATTGTTGACAGCTTGACCAATGAGGTTGGCCCATATTTATATTCGGGAGATAGTTCGGTTGCACGGTGTGCCTATCTTCATCATATCAGATAGAGGCCCTCAGTTCACTTTGCATTTCTGGAGAGCCATATAGAGTGAGTTATGGACCCGTGTGGAGCTCAGCACTGCGTTTCATCCACTGACCAACGGGCAGTCAGAGCGGATAGTTCATATCTTGGAGGACATGCTCAGAGCATATGTGGTTGACTTTGGGGGACAGTGGGATCAGTTCTTTCCTTTGTCCGAGTTTGCTTACAACAACAGTTATCAGTCCAGCATCGAGGGCTCCTTTTGAGGCTTTATATGATCGGCGATGTCGGTCTCCCATCGGGTGGTTTGAGCCCGGCGAGGCTAAGTTATATGGTACTGATTTGGTAAAGGATGTCTTGGAAAACGTAAAGTTGATTCAAGAATGACTTCGCACATTGTCGCGCCCCCTTTTTTCCCTTTGCGGGGAAGTCTGGGTTTCGACATTCATGGGGGAACAACTTGTTTCCATTTGGGAATTGGGTATTTGAAGAGTCGCTACCTATCGGATTATGGTGCGTTAGGGCACCTAGAGTAATTAACTCATGTAACTAGTTTGTACTACTAGAGATTAGGGTAAGGGCTCAAAATAACCTTGAGGGGAAGGTGTTAGGCACCCCTCGCGGTCCACAACGGTGGGTCCCGGCCAAACTTAAACAATATGAATTAGTCAATTAACAAGTAAGCAAGTATTTGCAAATAAAGTAGCTTTCCCCGTCTAAATGCATATATGATCAAGGAAGTTCAGATAATGAAGGTAAAAGAGGTTTGGACAACTTATACATGTATATGTAAAGGAAAAAAGAGGTTTAGATAATTCAAATACATATAGGAATTGGGAAAGGGAAGTTCTAAGTTGGTTGGCCTACAGGATCATACCCATGCAATGCCCGGTAATCACTCCTCAATGAGAGGGGCTACACGTGACATTAGCGCACAAGTCATCATATCCTTTTACTACCCATTACCCTCCTCTTAGTGGTTATAAGCGAGTTTAATTAACAACCTCTAAGCGTGCTGCTACCCGTCTCTTCCTTAAGGTCCTGAAGAAATTTAGGACCTCTAAATCTGGACAGTTCTAGACAACCTAAGGTTTTTAAAAGGTGAAAATCTAGGCGACAAGCAAATAACATGTAGGACAAGCAAATAGGGACAAACAGTTAGAAGGCTCATATTTACCTCCGCATGTATAGAGGCAAACAAATAGCACGTCTGAAACACAGATTTTAAAGAAGTTCAGAAATCCTAAGAACATGATATCTAGATGAATGTTACAGATTCAGGATATGCATAAGGAAGATGGCAGAATCCTAACCAGTTTGCCTACTGGTTTTATAACCTGTTAATCTTAAATAGTTTAACATAATCAAACGCAGTTTCCAGTTTATATATATAGAGAGAGACTGATTACCTAAGGCTTGCCTAGGTGTGGGACTGTATGCAATCACAATTACAGGAACTGTTTGAATAGTTGAAATCCTTTAACCTATAAGCATGCTGATCTAGGCGATACAGGTTATAATAGTTATTTTATATCAACTTGTATTTAGAGACATGATGCCTATGTGTGAGGCTGTTTAGGCCTTTTCATAGCCTGTTACTTATTTCAATCGAAATAGACATGTCAAACGAAATGCAAATAGGGTTCCTAAAAGACATGGTATCTAATGCATACAGAAATGCCAGCTTTATTAAGAAAGGTTGTTAGCCTAGGAGCAGGATCTCTAAGTGACAAGACTTGTGCAAAATTAAAGCATGGAATAGTGATATGTGGCATGTAGTATGCTGAAGCCATAAACGTGAAGGTCCTAAAATCAGGGTATCTAATGCACAAGATCATCATGGTTTAAATGCAAATGAACAAACCGTCCTAGAACATGAATTCTAATACAGATTTGCAGAACATAAAGCCTATAGCATGTTTTCTACCCCGTTTTACCCACCGTACCATGCAGCTACCCTCCCATTTCACTAGTCACCCCAATATCTATTTACAATTAATTATTACAGCCCAATGATGGAAAAATTAAATAAATAAAACATAAATTAAGCTATAGGGAGCCTGAAGTAGGCCCAAAGCAAATCTTGGTGTTCCAGGCCTTCAGTAGTCTCAAATGCCAAGTATTTCATAGCCAATTATGTCCAGGTGTGTCAGAGTTCCCTAAGGACCTCAAGGATCCCGGGCAGTGCTCACACCCAGACCTTTCTCAAATAAAGACTAATTTATGTGCAGTGTGGAAGAGCCAGCCGTGATAAGCCAGAGTTCAGTGAGATCTCAAGGATCTCTAAGCAGTACACATACCAGAGGGGCAGGACTTAATAATCTAAGGATAAGTGAGAGTGCTTGACATGATTTGAAAATGTTTTGGTAAACAGTATAGAGAGGACTCTTAGGGGTGAAAAGATTTTCTGAAAACCAGTACTAGTTATGTAGTAAAACAGCTTGAGAAAAGTATGAAAATACTTTGAAATCAAAACACAAATCACAGAACAACCATATTCAGAAACACTTGGCAAGCAGGTTCCACACAAGGAGAGAGGGGTTGGGGATACATAGAACACACCTTAGTGTATAGTGGAACACAGAAGCAAACAGATATACAGAATTACTAAGTTAGTTACAAGGGTAGGTGATTGAGACATGGAGCAAAGATGTTGAGAACACACAAACCTCAAACACACAACTAGAGTTGCCTTGAGAGACTAGATGACTTAGCAAAGCAGAGTAGGAAAGGACTTAAATGAACAGACTAGGCAAAACACCACACAAGCATTCATAATGTAGACATGCTAATCACATATTGAACAAGGCAACATTAGGCATGCTAGAAAAAGAGTAGACAGGCAAGTAAAGTTGAGACATGCTAATCATATATTGAACAAGGCAACATTGGGCACACTGGATAAACAGTAAACAGGAGCAGAAAATTAACTCATGACTGATGAACTAAGGCAGTAATGAAACACATAGGGTTTAGATTCTAAAATTTTATCAGAGGCATACCAGTTAGGGAAAGAGAACACAAGATGTAAGACAGGTGTTGTGCAATTTCTAGCCTTGGCTTACAGTCGGCAAGACTAATGAAGATCACAAGTAGCAGGAAGAATAGAGAGCTTTTTAGAGTGTAAGAGTAGTGGTGAACTAATGTTCGTGTCCAGAAGTGAGGGTAGGGGAGAACATATATAGTAATCAAGAGTTAAACAGAATAAGGTAAAGAATCAATTATGTAGCAATTAGGGAAATTCACAGAATCAATCACACACGTAAAATCAGTAAATTCTCCCCTTAATCAAGGGGTAATCAATCAACGGTAAAGATTTAAGGAAAGAAATCAAGTAAGACTTAGGTACAGAGTAGGCAATTAGGGGTGAATAAACAGCAGTTCAATTAAGGAAACAATTAGTAAGAATTAGCAAGTATCACACTAGGTTCAAATAAGGTAAGAAAACTAATTAAGGTCGTAAATAAAGGAAATAACCAAGAATCAGTACATAATTTTACGAGAGCCAATCGGTGAGTCAGAAGTTCAAACAGTACTAATTTAAGGGAGAAAATATAGGTTTTCCACAAATAGACAAATAGGCTAAAATAGAATTTCATAAACAAATAGAAATTAGCCGAGAAATCGAATCAGAAACCCTAATAGAGATGAACTAGGGTAAAATCACAAGACATTGAGTTAGACTAAAGGGGGAAATCATGAAAGTCAAAGCACAGAACAAACAATGTAACCAGTAACATGGAAAGACTCAGAATCCAAACGAAATGTCGAAGAAAATTGGGGTTTCAACATAAACTAGTGAGGGTTGAAGCAAATTCTATGAAATCAGTCAAAACACATGCAAATAGAAGATTACATACTTAAAGTCAGTAAAACATTTTGAAGAAAAAGGGTTTTCAGGAAACCCTAGTTTAAGAAAATGGAAATCCACTCGTAAAACCAGAAGATTTTCATAAAAAACAAGTGAAGTAAGTTCGCTTTGTCTCAGATCTGGACAGATCTGAGAAGATCAATGGATAAAAAATTAGGATTTTTAGAAAGGCAACAGAGACGAGCCTAGACTTATGGATTCAAGACAAAAAATGAGAAAGATGTTACTCAAGGTCGAACCAAATAGCCGGAAACCAGCAAGAAAACCCAAGGTGTAAACAGACCGCCTAGGTCCCTTGAGGATCTCCTCAAGGATCCAGGAAATGGAGACACCATAGCAAGCAGGAGGCAATTAGAGGTCTGAGGTGGTGAAGAACCACCATAGAAGGGCAGTAGATGAGTGACGGCGCCTGAAGATTAGGGTTTAGGTAGAGAGCAATTGAGAAAGGAGGGAACAGATGACGGCAGGGAAGGGTAGGAAATGATTAGGTTAGAAGGGGGGTATATGAGTTTAATTAAGGTAAGGGGAGATCTGGACCGTTGATCAAAATGATCAACAACCGGGATAGGCCGGGGTATTGGGTCGGGTAGGCTCAATTGGGTTAGGGTCAGATGGGACTTGGGCCTAGGTAGATTTTGGGCTAATGTGGGATTAAAAATTGGGATGTCTAATTGGCTGGGTCCAAATAGGGGCTATTTGTTAAATAAATATTTAATCGTTAAAATAATTTTAAAAAATAGTTAATAAATTATAAAAATGATTTTCATACCTGGAAATGTTTTAAAATAATTACTTAATATTTTAAAAATATAAAAGTCTATTTTCCGATAAAATAATATAATAATGCGTGCGTGGTCTATAGTTGCAAAGTAATTACAATTGCAACCTAAAAATACAAAAATGGCTATTTGTGCAATAACTGAAACTTAGTACAAATGCGAATGACAAAATTAAGCCACAAAAAATTATTATAAAACTATTTGTGATGCAATCAGTGATTGTTTTATAAATAAAATACTCGGATAAATTAATTAAAATATTTTAAAATGCAGAAATTGTGTGAAAAATACTAATTGATACCAAGGCATAGTTCTGAAAATATTATGGGGGAAAATTGGGTATCAACACACATCACAGTCCAGACAGAAGAGTTACGCGGATCAGAAGGCGCGTGATGTATCATTTATGGTAGGCGAGAAGGTTCTCTTGAAAGTCTCGCCGATGAAGGCTATTATGAGATTTGGGAGATGGGAAAGTTGAGCCTCAGGTGCCCATTTGAGATATTGAGGCGAGTTGAGGAGGTTGCTTATGAGTTTGCTCTACCTCCCAGCCTATCAGGGGTTCATCTAGTTTTTCACGTGTCTATGCTCCAGAGGTATCACGCCGACTCGTCACATGTGTTAGACTTCAGCACTATTCAGCTAGATGAGAGCTTGGGTTAGGAGGAGGAGCCAGTTGCCACTGTTGCTAGGCAGGATCGCCAGTTGAGATCTAAGAGGATTTCCGCGGTAAAGGTCCAGTGGAGGGTCCAACCAGTCGAGGAGGGAAACTGGGAGTCTGATACGCTCAAATTACACTTTAAATAAATAGTGTAAGGCGGTCGGTGTCAAATATAATAATCCAACAAGGTTGGGGTCGAATTCCACAGGGAATAGGTGTGAAAAGGTTACTTGAGTAGTGTGAAACTTGACTTAAGTCGTAATTCTACTCCTTTAGCTTAACAAGAGAATGATATAATTGTGTTTTAACAAGATAATTATTTTGTTGTGAGAATGTGATTAATTTGATTAAGGAAACCAAGGTTGTGTCCCCATCAACGAAATATAATGCTATCGGTGTTAATATGATATATTTCTAATGGAAGGTCCTTTGATATGCAAATGGTTTTTAAATGACTGTGAGCACGTGATTTTTGCCCTATATGAATTACTCCCATAAATTCAAAACAAAATAATTTTTCCATTGTTTGCAATTTTGTGGATTTTTGTGGCATTTTTCTGGTATTATTTGCATATTGTCAGTGCATGTTAATTTTGTTTAATTAATGAAAAATACAAAAATACGTTGCATTTTCATTTAGTATTTGACTTTGCATTTTTAAGAATTAATCAGTAATTAAGCTGTTTTATAAAAAGGAAAATCACAAAAATAGTTTATTTTGCACCTTTTAATTTTAATGTTGAAATTTGGTAGTTTTTCTTTAGATTTATTTTTTTATTAATTGTGGTTTTATTGTTAATCATTTGAATTTATAGGATAATTTGACTAGGAATAATTTAGGTCTATTTTTAATTTTAATTTCTGGAAAAAGAAGAAGAAAAGAAAAGAATTTTGGAGAAAAAGGAATTAAAAAGAAAAGAAAACAAAAGAAGGAAATAAGAAAAGGCTGTCTTGGGCTAATTTGCCAAGCCCAAACGTTTCCCCCCCATACCCGTTCTAATACCCGCCCAGAACCGGCCCAATCCCACTTACCCGGTTCCAGTCTTCCCCACTAAACCAAATAACCCCGTTTAGTTAGCTGAGTGATCTGGGTCGTCGAGGTTACTTGATCTAACGGTTGGGAAGTTGGGGGTCGTTTGATATAAGATTGTCCGAACTTCGTACCCCCTACCCCCCCCCCCCCCGTCTTTTGTCTCTCTCATCATCTCACATCAGAGACCAAACATAAACCCTAATAGCCGCCACCTTTTCCCACCGTCCTCTGGTGGCAGCGCCATCTCCAATCCCTCCCAAAATTACACCCTATAACCACCTCACTCCCCTCATCTGAAATCCCCTCTCTGTTTGTTTCAAATCCCCTTGAATCTCCTCGAATTTTAGATCAAAAGGACGAACCCTAAATCCCAAAGTCCAAATCAACGGGCCCGTTTGAAGATTTAAGATCGTAATAGACGTTATTCGTGTGTTTTTTCATGAAAACACACGGTTAGGGTCTATTCCGGTCAAGAAATCGAAGAGTCCTTCAAGGTTTTTCAAGTTTGCTTCCGGCCAGTTTTAGGTATTGATCCGGTTTTTCTATTTCTCTGTTATTGCATCATTTCTCTTTTTCTTTGACTTAGCTTAGTTGCATGTGCTATTCTGTCTCCTCCCCTCACATCTTCATGAAATGGTCACTCTTCTTGCATTTTTTTCTTTCTTGTTTGATTGATTAATTTAGGGACAACTTAGTTTAGTCAAATAGCCGATTTATCTTTTCCTCCTGTTTTAAGTTTCATTTCAGCAATTTTTGGGTCTTTTAAGAAATGTTGATTAGTCTATTATGAATGCGAATTGAGAAATCAGAAGGCCCAAGTGGGATTTATTCGAATGGGTTTCGAGCCCAGGGTTGCGCCAAACTACTGGGTCAAATTTGACCCGTATGTGGTTGGAGGGGGTAATAACAGGGTTCTAAAAGGGTAATTTGGGTAATTGATCTAGGGAATCTATCAGTAACAGACTGAGGAAGCTTCCTGGAAGCTGAAAAACAGGCTTACTTGGCAAACAAGTCAAAATTTCAGGGATTAAGTAGAAAAAATAAAAATTGGAAAAGGTTTAATGGGCAAAAACTGAAGTTTTTCTGCTTCCCTAGAACCTTGCCTATAAAGGCACCTTTACTTGGCAGAACTGAAGGGATAAAATTCTGAGAAAAAAACAAAGACGGCTGAGATTTCTTGAGAATTCTGAAAAACTACTCAAACTCTGCTCATTTTTAGTCTTCTGCTTTCATTTTGTTGAAGAAAAGCTTCTGAAAAATCATAGCTTCTCATTCTGGGATTTGAAATGGATTGAATTTGGGTCTTGGAAAGAGTTTTGGTTTAAGTTTTGTTGGGTGGACACTGTTCCATAGGTTCTTTCTCGGCTGATTTCATTGTTCGACTGATTTAATCTAAGGCTGTACTCTGCTACTGTTTTATTGTTGATCCTTCACTTCTTTTCCTTTGTAATTTTCAGGTATTCCTTTGAAACTATCATGGAATTGAAGCCTGATTGAATGTGTGTAGAGATCTGTGAACATGAATCAGAATTAAATGAAAACACATTAGTTTCTGTTATGATTACTGCGTAATTCTGCCCTGTATTGTTCATGTTTAGTTTAGCCTATTGTGGAGATTCCATTTCATGATATACAGTTGGTTTTTAGATCTAGACTTTGTTTGAGTATTAGAGATTCATGTTTTAGACTGGGTAAAATATGTAATAGTTATGGACTGTGATTTGTAGTTTAGCTAGTTAAAACTGTTTGGTTTTTGGTTTGTGATTTCATAGCTATAGGCTTAAACGCATGTCAACCCCAAATCATAAGCTTACTGAACTTGGTTTAAGCCAATGATCATGTTTAAATCTGCATCTGTATAGCTTAGAATCTGGATTAATAAAGTTCATAATTTCTCATTAGTTCTGCTTTCCGGAGTGTATTGAGCCTTGTGGAAATAATGGAATATCAAATGGGAGTCGAATTTGTTTGTTTGTCTTTGGAGAATTTCTCAAAGTTAGCCTGGTTCCTCGCATGGTTTTCCTCTAAAGCTTGAATCATATGATTTTGTTCGAGTGTGTTGGGTCAGGATCCAGCATGAATTGTGATCCTCGAATTCTTTTGATATTAAGTGATGAATGTTTGTGTAAGGCTTGTTATGGTATTAGGGGATCTACTTTAGCATAATATGTTGCTTGATGTTCAGGCCTTATTGCGTTTGCATTTTAAATTTATTTGCGTGGGTTCAAACATCAAAGTTGCTCATAAGGATATAGCTTGCTTTAAATGTTAATGTTGTAATTTTGAATTGGGTCGCCAGCACCAGCCCATTCGTGCCTAGCTTCCCCTTTTCAACTGGCAGATTCTCTAGATGGATTTCACGGACCAGCCCAGCTGTGTCCTAAGCCCATTCCTACGTACGGAAATCGGTCTTTGGGCCTATAGCCTGTTTGATTTCCTTCTACCATTAAACGGTGGCTGCTGGCTTTCTTGTGGACTTTAATGATCATTAGCTTAATTTGAACTTTAGCTTGAAATAACTTTCAATCTCTTCAAGCAATCTGTGATTAGTCAATTGGGTTTTTAAATAGTAAAGTTGGGAGGTGAGCCATATTAGATAACACAAATAGTTTGTGGTCCTCCGAAATTTAGTTTGAATTCCCTTTTAAAATTGGAATGGAGGTGTGCCGCGCCAAATAAAATCTCAAATGTGTGGCCCTCATTTAATTTATTCTTTTAAATCCTTAGAATTCGAGGCGCCATTTAGCAAATTTTCCATGGCCCTCGCAAAGTTAAAAACGCATAGTTGCTTTAGGCGCATTATTTTAATAATTTACCTTCCTTAAACTCGGGTGTGCATTTCATGTGACCCAATCCAAATCTCCACAACGTTGAATAAAATGTGTTTTGGACTGCAGGTGCATTTCATGTGGCGCGGTCCAAAGACGTGTTTTAGACGACGTTGAAATCTTCCTTAAAATAATTAAAAGTGGTTTAAAGTTAAAATGCACATAGGTTCAAAGTGTTTAAACTCGGATAATTGAGCCAATAATAACAGTTGAGCGACCGTGCTAGAACTACGGAACTCGGGAATGCCTAATACCTTCTCCCGGGTTAACAGAATTCCTAACCCAGATTTCTGTGTTCGCGGACTGTAAAACAGAGTCAATCTTTTCCTCGATTCGGGATTTGAACCGGTGACTTGGGACACCATAAATTATCCCAAGTGGCGACTCTGAATTTCTTAATATAAATAATCCCGTTTCGATTGTCACTTTAAGTTGAAAATAACTCCCTTATACCCTTCCGAGGGTGTAGGAAAAAAGGAGGTGTGACAATGACTACCCAATATTTTCCAATGGTTGGGTAGTATTTTCTCTTTATGATTTTCCCAAATATAAAAGAGTTGCGATTAAGAACAACCAATTTATGCCAAGTAGAATCCACTTATTCCTAAGTGATTCTATTAAATAAGGTTTAAAGTCTTGAGTTCTTGATATTCACTTCTACCAAACCCAAACCACTTTTCCAAGTATAGAAAGAGTAAAATGGAAAAGTTAATGTTTGCAACCACCAACAATAAATAAAGCATAAGAAATGAATAAATATCAATCAACCATTATATATATATATATATATATATATATATATACACACACACACACACACACACACACACA
>NW_017673556.1:0-4246 GCF_001879085.1 Nicotiana attenuata
TGTGAGAGATGTTAGTGCTGATACCCCTTCTATTGATTCAGTCCCAGTAGTACGGGATTATCCCGATGTGTTTCCAGCTGATCTTCCGGGCATGTCGCCCGATAGAGACATTGATCTTGGCATTGATCTGTTGCCGGGCACTCAGCCCATTTCCCTTCCTCCGTATCGCATGGCCCCTCCTGAGTTGAAGGAGTTGAAGGATCAGTTGCAGGAATTGCTCGATAAGGGTTTTATTCGACCCAGTGTCTCACATTAGGGTGCTCCTGTCTTGTTTGTGAAGAAAAAGGATGGTTCTATGCATATGTGTATTGATTATCGCAAGTTGAACAAGGTTACAGTGAAGATACGTTATTCCTTGCCTCGTATTGATGATCTGTTTGACCAGCTTCAGGGCGCACAGGTGTTTTCTAAGATTGACTTGCGCTCAGGTTACCATCAGTTGAAGATTCGGGAGCCAGATATCCCAAAGACTGCCTTTAGGACTCGGTATGGTCACTACGAGTTCCTTGTTATGTCATTTGGGCTGACCAATGCCCCAGCAGCTTTTATGCATTTGATGCACAGTGTGTTCAGGCCATATCTCGACTCGTTTGTTATTATTTTTATTGATGATATTCTGGTGTATTCCCGGAGTCGGGAAGATCATGAGCAGCACCTGAGGACCGTGCTTCAGACCCTGAGAGAGAAGAAGTTATATGCAAAGTTCTCAAAAATGTGAGTTTTGGTTGAGTTCTGTGGCATTCTTAGGCCACGTGGTATCGAGTGAGGGCATTCGGATAGATCCGAAGAAGATAGAGGTTGTGCAGAGTTGGCCCAGGCCGTCCTCAGCTATAGAGATTCGCAGTTTCCTCGGTTTGGCGGGCTACTACCGTCGTTCTGTGGAGGGAATTTCATCGATTGCGGCCCCTATGACTAGATTGACCCAGAAGGGTGCCCCATTTCAGTGGACAGAGGAGTGTGAGGTGAGCTTTCAAAAGCTCAAGAGAGCTTTGACTACAGCCCCAATTTTGATATTGCCTACTGGTTCGAGGTCTTATACGATTTATTGTGATGCCTCACGGGTTGGCCTTGGAGCGGTGTTGATGCAGGACGGTAGGGTGATTGCCTACGCATCCAGACAGTTGAAGATACATGAGAAGAATTACCCTGTCCACGGCCTTGAGTTAGCTTCTATTGTTCATGCTTTGAAGATCTGGCGCCATTAATTGTACGGTGTGCCTTGTGAGATTATACTGACCATCGGAGTTTGCAGCACTTGTTCAAGCAAAAGGATCTAAATTTGCGCCAGAGGAGGTGGTTAGAGTTGCTGAAGGATTATGATATTACCATTCTGTATCACCCGGGCAAGGCCAATGTGGTGGCGGATGCCTTGGGTCGCCGGGCGGAGAGTTTGGGGAGTTTGGCATATTTACCAGCTTCAGAGAGGCCTATGGCGATGGATGTTCAGGCCTTAGCCAGCCAGTTCGTGAGATTGGATCTTTCGGAGTCCAGTCGGGTTCTAGCTTGTGTGGTTTCTCGGTCTGCTTTATTTGATCGTATCAGGGAGCGGCAGTATGATAACCCTCATTTGCTTGTCCTTAAGGACAAGGTTCAGCATAGTGATGCCAGAGATGTGACCATTGGAGATGACGGGGTATTGAGGATTCAGGGTCGGATTTGTGTGCCCAATGTTGATGGGCTTCGAGAGTTGATTTTAGCGGAGGCCCATAGCTCGCGGTATTCCATCTATCCGGGTGCCGTGAAGATGTATCAGGATTTGAAGCAGCACTATTGATGGAGGCAGATGAAGAAGGATATAGTTGGATATGTAGCTAGATGCCTCAACTGTCAGCAGGTGAAGTTTGAGCACCAGAGACCAGGTGGGTTGCTTCAGCAGATAGAGATCCCGTAGTGGAAGTGGGAGCAGATCACCATGGACTTTGTAGTTGGACTCCCACGGACCATGAAGAATTTTGATGCCATTTGGGTGATTGTAGATCGGCTGACCAAGTCCCCTCATTTTATTCCCATGTGTACTACCTATTCTTCGGAGCGGTTGGCGGAGATTTATATCCGGGAGATCGTTAGTCGGCATGGTATTCCAGTTTCCGTTATTTCAAACAGAGGTACTCAGTTTACATCACGGTTCTGGAGAGCCGTTCAGCAGGAGTTGGGTGCCCGGGTGGAGTTGAGCACAACATTTCACCCCCAGACGGACGGACAGTCCGAGTGCGCTATTCAGATTCATGAGGATACGCTCCGTGCGTGCGTGATTGAGTTTGAAGGATCTTGGGATCAGTTCTTGCCATTGGCGGAGTTTGCTTACGACAACAGTTATCAGTCCAGAATTCAGATGGCGCCGTATGAGGCTTTATATGGCAGGAGATACAGATCTTCGGCGGATTGGTTTGAGCCGGGTGAGGCCAGGTTATTGGGCACAGAGTTGGTTCAGGATGCATTGGAGAAGGTTAAGGTAATTCAGGATAGACTCCGTACAGCCCACTCCAGACAGAAGAGCTACGCGAACAGGAAGGTTCGTGATGTTTTATATATGGTCGGAGAGCGGGTTCTGCTTCGGGTTTCGCCTATGAAGGGCGTTATGAGATTTGGGGAGAAAGGGAAGTTGAGTCCGAGATTTATTGGCCCTTTTGAGATATTGAGGCATGTTGGGGAGGTTGCTTAGGAACTTGCCTTACCTCCCAGCCTGGCAGGAGTTCATCCAGTATTTCATGTTTCGATGCTCCGGCGATATCACAGCGACTCGTCGCACGTGTTGGATTTCAGTTCAGTCCAGTTGGACAAGGATCTATCTTATGTTGAGGAGCCAGTGGCTATATTGGACCGGCAGGTCAGGAAGTTGAGGTCAAAGAACATCACTTCAGTAAAGATTCAGTGGCGGGGTCAGCCGGCCGAGGAGGCGACCTGGGAGACCGAGCAGGATATGCACAACAGTTACCCTCATCTCACTACTTCAGGTATGTCTTTATGCTCGTTCGAGGACGAACGAATGTTTATGTGTAGGAGGATGTGACGACCCGGCCGGTCGTCATAAGAATTAATGCCCCGATCCCCTATTAACTGCTTCCCCTAAGTTCATTTATGCTATTTTGGTTTGCCGGGACGTTCGGTGTTGGGTTTCGGAGAGTTTTGGGACACTTAGTCCCTAAATGAGAGCTTAAGTGTTGGAAAGTTATCTGTAGTTGGAACAGTGTGAAGACGGCCTCGGAATGGAAATCCGATGGTTCCATTAGCTCCGTTAGGTGATTTCGGGGTTGGGAGCGTGTTCGGAATGTGTTTTGGAGGTCCGTAGTTGATTTAGGCTTGAAATGCCGAAGTTTGAATTTTTGAAGTTTCCGGTCCGGTAGTGAGATTTTGATCTGAGGGTCGGAATGGAATTCCTGAAGTTGCAGTAGCTCCATCATGTCATTTGGGATGTGGGTGTAAAATTTCAGGTCATTCAGACGAGGTTTGGTTAGGTTTTTGATCGAAAGCGTGTTTTGATAGAATTTGACGTTCTTAGGCTTAAATCATTGGTTAATTCGAGTTTCCGACGTTGTTTTAAGTGGTTTAACGGTTGGTACAAGTTTGAATGATGTTATGAGATATGTCTATAGGTTTGGTTGAGGTCCCGGGGGCCTCGGGTGTGTTTCGGGTGCTCAACGGAGCATTTTGGAGTTGTGAAAAGTTGCAGAAAATCCTTCAGCAGTTGCAGGTCCAATTCCTTCTTCGCGTTCGCGACGCTCCTACCGCGTTCGCGTAGCTCTGACCTTCTTCTTCTTCGCGTTTGCGTCCTTCTCCACGCGTTCGCGTAGTGTAATCTGGGAGGAGGACAAATTTCTTCATCGCGTTCGCGTTCAGCGACCC
Organism: Nicotiana attenuata; assembly: GCF_001879085.1. Taxonomy (NCBI): domain Eukaryota; kingdom Viridiplantae; phylum Streptophyta; class Magnoliopsida; order Solanales; family Solanaceae; genus Nicotiana; species Nicotiana attenuata. The sequence continues at coordinate 3,844 of NW_017673556.1, forward strand.
GCGTTCACGAAGCCCTATAATTTCCTCCTTCGCGTTCGCAGCCTACCCATCGCGTTTGCATAGTTCAATTTGGCCCTGGGGGGGGGGGGGGTTGAGCCCATTATTTCATCGCGTTCGCGTGACTCTTGTCGCGTTCGCGTAGCACTGCCAGTCCAGGCCTTCGTGTTCGCGTACCATTCCACGCGTTCGCGAAGGGCAATTTTACAGCCTTCACTTTTTCTTCTTCGCGAACGCGAGCCTACTTCCGCGTTCGCGATGCATTAAATGACTGGGCAGTTATAAACACTTCAAAACCGAGGGTTAGCCATTTTATCAAACACAAGCTTGGGAGCTCGAATTTGGGTAGAAATTTTGTAGGGAGTTTTCGAGGGTCAACGACGTGGGTAACGGATTCTCTACTCTC
>NW_017673556.1:4534-10466 GCF_001879085.1 Nicotiana attenuata
AACACGAATTTGGAGTCACAACTTACGAGCTTCTAGATTTTTGCTACAAATAAAGTCTGAAGGAAAAACAATTGTTTTGAAGGAAAAGAAACAGTGAAATGAAAAAATAGAAGGAGACTTCAAGGTTTGCGGACGCCAACAGATCTACCTCGAGTCTTCAAATAAGAAGATCCAAGCTGCTCCAACTCACGTGTTATACTTTATATTTTTAAATGAGTCGCAATAAAATAAGACAGTGAGGGATCCAATGCTTTTTGTAATTTCATCGTCATTATGATTGTTTTTATTTTTCCATTCATGATTACTGGTACAAAAGTCAATTGACTACTGGAAAAGACAAAACAAAAGAAGCACCATTTCATAGAAATAAATAACAAGTATAGAGAGTATTTCTTAATCAAGATTTTTTATCTTGATGGAAACATGTAGAATCCTATTTTCCCCATAAAATCTTCTTTAAATTGGCTACAAAAGATCCATCTTTCTTGCCATAGAAATTGAAGTACCTAAATTGCCAATCTCACATGAAAGTACAATACAATGTTTGAATGAGAAAATCAAACTAAAACACTTCCTCAAAGATTTATATTATTTGAGGATTAAGACAAGGGACATATTTGTTTAACAGAGCTAAGCTGTCACGATTCAAAATCCAGTAAGGATCGTAAAGGCGCCGAACACCACTGTCAGGCAAGCCAACACTAAATAACTAGAAATTTCTCGTTTTACTATTTTGAAATCATTACTCTTTAAACATTAAACAATTAAAAAAAAATTCCACTGAATAAATAATGATATCTTTAACAAACCTAAATACTGAATAATCCCTTAGTCATCACAGAACCCGGTGTCACAAGTGCATGAGCAATTTCTAGGGAACAATGTAATATACTAACCTTCCGGAACACAAATTGGATAGTAAAGGAAATACAATACACTACTCTGAAGGAGACTCTATTGGCTGCGGACCGTCTCGAGAAATATAGCTCACCCTAGTCTCCGTATCAACCATGCCGCTGCGCCGAACTAAGCCACAAGACAAACATGTGCCTGTGCAACAAAAATGCACAGCAAGTGTAGCATGAGTACAAAAAAAATATGTAACCAATAAGTATCCCGCCTAACCTCGAAGAGGTAGTGACGAGAGGTCGACTTCGACACTTACTAGTGGTCCAATGACATCAAATACAATAAAGAAGTGAATAAATATGAAGTAGAGTAAACATATTAAACAAACATGTATAAAATACGTGAAACAATTCCCTTCTTTACAACTATACTAAAGCTCTCAACTAGCATGTTCCCTCCGTAACCGGAACATATACATAAAGGTATAGTGGCTTTCATAAAATGGTTGTTACAATTTCAAATCAGGGAAAGATCCTCAGATACGCTGGCTGCTAGTCAAATGTTAAGCACGAGTCCCATAAGAATGACCTATATATATATATATATATATATATATATAGGAAATGCCGAGGCGTACAGCCCGATCCAACACAAAAGTAAAATGTACATTATCGAGGGTCGAACGGCGCGAACCATAGATGCATCTATTAACCTGCCGAGGCAAGCGGCCCGCTCCCATGAAAGTGTGGTACATAAATCCTGCTGAGGCGAACGGCCCGATCCCATAAGAGTAGTAGAAGGAAATACCCCGCTCGCGAATCATAGGTGCGACGCGGTAAAATATAAATTTAAGGAATCACCACGCCCGCAGATCATACTTGCAACGCGGTCAAATATAAATTCAACATTAAAATCATATCTCTTTCTTGATTCTTTTCAAAATAGGGGAAATTAAGCTTATAGCTTTTTAACAAAATTACCCCGCTCGCGAAACATATATGCGATGCGGTTACACATAGATTTCTTAAGCTATTATAATATTCCTTCAATTCTTTTCAAAAATACGAAGTTCAAATAAAAACTTTTAAGATCTCAAATTCCTCAATTTCAACTCTATTCAAGAGATTTACTAAGCAAACTCAATCTCGCTTCTTCTCAAGGCAAACAATAAACATAAATCAACAACAATATCAACAAGGCATGGTGTAAACCTAAAATTACCCGGACACAGGCATAGCTAGTAGCTACGTACGGACTCTCGTCACCTCGTGTGTACGTAACCCCACAAATAGAGGCACATATTAATTTCGTTCACCTATGGGGTTAATTCCCTCTTACAAGGTTAGAAAGGAGACTCAACTCGCTCTGAAGTTCCATAACCAGCATTCCACGCCATTCTGAAGACTCAAATCGATGCAAAATGCTCTAAAACTAGCCAATAATTATGTAAACATATTAATATATGTTCAATTACTCATTATAGTCCAATTTATAACGGTTCCTAACCCCGATCGAAAAGTTGACAAAATTGCACTCGGGCCCACGTGGCCGGATTCCGAAATATTTCGAAGATAAAGTTTACCCATGACCTCACGAACTCAAATATATAACTTATTCTCAATTCCAGGCCCAAAATCATGGTCAAAATCCAAAAATCCCAATTTCTAGGTCTTTCTTTAAAACCCCAAATTTTCCTTTAGATTCTCATGAATTTTGATGTTAAATCTAAGGTATAATCACAAAACATAATTGAAAATTGGTTAGAGGCACTTACCCAATGATTTGATATGAAAATCCTCTCTCAAAATCTCCCACTCTCGGACCTAGGGTTCAAAATATGATAAAATGAAGCAAAAACCCGAGTTACACAGTTGAAAACAAGCTGCAGATGTCACATTTGCGATCCAGGGTTCGCAATCGCGAACCCTCGCAAAAGGGAAGAAAGTCTTCGCAATTGCGAACAAGTAAGGGCTGGAAAAGGTCGCATTTGCAAGAAAATGTTCGCAATTGCGAGCACACTAGAACCAACAGTTTTTTCCCGACACAAAAATGAGCATAACTTCCTCATACGATGTCCAAATTCGATGATTCTTTTTTATATGGATCCGTAATTACGATACGGATCTAATGGTTCAATAAAAACTGAATTTGGAGCTCATTTGCAGATGTGGTACCCTTTATTCCCAAAGAAACGACGTTAAAACATCAAATAAGAGCGCAATACAACCCGAAACACACCCGAGGCCCCCGAGACCCCGTCCAATCACACAACTCTGTCACATAACATAACACGGACCTGCTTGAAACCTCAAATCACGTCAAACAACGCTAAAACCATGAATCGTGCTCCAATTCAAGCTTAATGAACTTTAAAATTTCAAACTGCTACTTTCGATATTAAAACCTATCAAATTACGTCCGATTGACCTCAAATTTTGCACACAAGTTATATTCGACATTATGGACCTACTCCAACTTTCGAAATCGGAATCCAACCCCGATATTAAAAATTCCACTTCCTATCAAACTTCTCAAAAACCTTCAAATTTCCAACTTTAGCCAAATGACCCGCGGACCTCTGAATTCACTTCCGATCGCACTCCCAACACCAGAATCACCATACGGAGCTATTACCAGACTCGGAATCTCAAACAGACATCGATAACACTAAAATGCACTTCAAACCAAACTTATGAAATTCTTAAAAAATGCTAACTTCCACAATAGGTGCAAAAACGTTCCCGGTCTTCCAAAACCCGATCCGGACATACACCCAAGTCCGAAACCATCATACGAACCTGCTGGAACCTTCGAATCCCGATTCCGAGGTCGTTTACTCAAAAATCCAATCTTAGTCAATTCTTTCAACTTAAAGCTTCAGAAATGAGAATTCTCTCTCCAAATCAACTCTGAACTTCCCGGAATTCAATTCCGACCATGCGTACAAGTCATAATACCTGAAATGAAGCTACTCAGGGCCTCAAACTGCTGAACGACGCGCTAGAGCTCAAAACAACCGGTCTGGTCGTTACATTCTCTCCCACTTAAATATAGGTTCGTCCTCGAACGTGCCGAGAACTGCACTGAAGTAGTCTGAAATCTTTGCTTAACACCTCGTGCACCTACCCATGCTACCACAACTCAGTTGGGCACATTAGCTCGATCAAATCGAAAGATAACCTCTTTCATTTAGGCAAATAAGCCTTAGAGCCCAGTTTCAACATCCGAAATTCTCTGCCAGGCCTGCTTTCAACATATGAACACCGTATAAATCACCACACGATACACCGATACAAGATTGCATACCTTTCTTGAATTCACACTATGCACCACGTCATTCGCAGAACCATAATAACATTCTCTGATCATAATAGCCGACATTCCCTGAATCTGATGCTCACAATGCACCGCATGATATATTTAAGTCTTGTCCCAACTTTTGGAATACCTTCACGATGGAAGAGATGCGTGGAAACTCATAACCAACTGCTGAGTCAACAAATAATTGAGTCTACACCTCTAACAAGAACTATTACCTCATTCTGGTAAAATAATGATCTTTGCTCTTTGTTATACTTCATATAATCCGACTATAGTCTATATCCGACAATCAGTTTGGGTTCATGCCGGGCCGCTCCACTACGGAAGCTATTCACCTTATTAGGAGGTTGCTGGAACAGTACAGTGATAAGAAGAAGGATCTGCACATGGTGTTTATTGACTTGGAGAAAGCGTATGATAAGGTTCCTAGGGAGGTGCTCTGGAGATGTCTTCAGGCAAAGGGCGTGCCGGTAGCCTACATACGAGCGATCAAGGACATGTATGATGGAGCTAAGACTAAGGTTAGGACGATGGGAGGCGACTCGGAGCATTTCCCGGTTGTTATGGGATTACACCAAGGCTCAGTGCTTAGCCCGTTCTTATTTGCCTTGGTGATGGATGCTTTGACACACCAAATTCAAGGGGAGGTGCCATGGTGTATGTTATTTGCTGACGACATAGTTCTAATTGACGAGACGAGGGCCGGTTTTAACGAGCGATTGGAGGTTTGGAGACAGACTCTCGAGTCTAAGGGTTTCAAATTGAGCAGGTCTAAGATAGAGTACCTGGAATGCAAGTTTAGCGCTGAGTCGAGGGATGTAGGCGGGGACGTGAGGCTTGGGCCACAGGTCATCCCCAAGAGAGATAGCTTCAAGTACCTTGGGTCAATGATTCAGGGGGACGGAGAGATCGACGAGGACGTCACTCACCGCATAGGGGTGGGCTAGATGAAATGGAGGCTTGCATCTGGAGTCTTGTGTGACAAGAAAGTGCCACCGATACTCAAAGGTAAGTTTTATAGAGCTGTAGTTAGACCGACCATGCTGTATGGGGCAGAGTGTTGGCCGGTTAAGAACTCTCATATCCAGAGGATAAAAGTAGCAGAGATGCAGATGTTGAGGTGGATGTGCGAGCACACTAGGATAGACAAGATTAGGAATGAAGATATTCGGAAGAAGGTGGGTGTCGCCCCTGTGGATGACAAGATGCGGGAAGCGAGGCTCAAATGGTTCGGGCACGTGCAGAGGAGAAGCCTTGATGCACCAGTGAGGAGGTGTGAGAGGTTAGCCGTGGTGGGTACGGGAATAGGTAGAGGGAGACCTAAGAAGTATTGGGGAGAGGTGATCCGGCAGGACATGGCACGACTGCACATTTTCGAGGACATGGCCCTTGATAGGAAGGCCTGGAGGTCACGCATTAGGGTTGTAGGATAGGGGTAGTAAAGCTTTCCTTACTTCATTCCGGGGGTGAGGCGGGGTTGGATTAGGGTTGGTCTTAGATGGCTTGCAGTTTATGTTGGACCCACACTATTCTTGTTGTTTGTCTTAGCCCCGGGCCTTAGATTATGGTTACTGTTATTGCATGTCATTCATCTTTCGGTTTTTATGTTTATGTTATTATTACGATTTCCACTGGAGTTACTAATAATTTCTCTCCTCTTGTTTTTTCTTACTTTATTTTTGTCTTTCTGTAGCCGAGGGTCTATCGGAAACAGCCTCTCTGCCCCTATCGGGGCAGGGGTAAGGTCTGCGTACACATTACC